>NC_080729.1:4231916-4364416 GCF_019097595.1 Hemibagrus wyckioides
TATTTCCTCACAGCGAAATGAGGAAAGTTCTTAAACCATGATTTGGACTCAAACCAGTGCATCAGGTCTGGACTGAACTTCTTCTGTTAATGGAGGGTTTCTGCCCAATTAGCACGTTGCATTGTTATATTTTCAGGATTAGCCTAAGATTTTATGATGATTGGATAAATAAAATGAATAAAAATGATCATAAATACTCCCTCAGTCTCCTCCATGTTTTCGGCGTTTACATTTTGCTTCGGTTTTGTTTTTCATTTCTGTTCAATAATTTTCATTTCACATTTCAGTAGACCCTCTCTTCTATTAGATCTTCTATTTCGGGGAAGAGATGAGAGCGGTGAACGTGAACATGTACAGCACACATTCAGCAAAGGTTCTGGTTTAAAATAAAGGCACAGAATGTAATCCTGGCACTGCAGAGAGCATAAGCCAACCTCGGCATAAGCCTCAAAATAAATAATAACATGTGACAGTTGTACTTTTCCATTTAGTCCCCAGATGAAATGGGATATAAAACTAAACTGTGACCTCACCCGGGAGGAAGCGGGGAACACTTACGGGAAATTTGCGACGCGTACGGCCACGGGCACGCAGGCGAGCTGAGCTGCCCACTTCAGCGTCGTGTCCTGATACACAAGCAGCATGTTGTTGTGGTTAGCCAGCAGGACGTTGGTTGTACCCTCGGAAACTGTGGACAGAGGGAGATGGTCAGTGCCATGCCAGGACAGGACAGAAGTGCAGAGGTACGTTGTGTGTGTGAGAGAGAGGGAGACAGAGGGAGAGAGGCCGCACAGGGAGTGGAATGTCAGGGAGGTCAGGTTAATGACAGGGTCCTGCTCTAACCCAGAAAGCCACTTCAAAACAACCTATGCTCATCTGTTTCTCACTTTCCCAAAAAGCCCTGGGATTAAGAACGATGCCTACGACGGATATTTAGGCCTCTCTGTCACCCTCTCTTACACTTTTCACTCACTCGTATACACACGCTGTCCACGCTTGCTTTTCTGTTTGTAGGCCCAAACCCTGTCATCACAAACTTTTTACACTCAGTAGCTCTTTGCTTTCGTTTACATGCAAAGATTTTCGCGGACGCAAACAAATTCATTCCGGACGAACTTTTATATCAATCCTAACCTGGATAGTCTGTATAAAAATCTCTGTTTCAATGCAATCCAATCCAACATTGCCTGTTCTAGAACGTTCAACATTTCGATCGTGCGTTTCGATCCCAACAAAACCTCCAAGTGTAATTAATGAAGGAACAGCTCTGGTTGAGGAAAACATGACTTGCATAGGGAATTTCATTCACATTAAAACCTCAATCGGTTTACTCTATTCCAAACAAAGAGGACAAAGTAATCGCAGTGATAAACTGGCTTTAGTTTTCCAAAAAAAAAATCTTAAGAGATTAAATCATTTTGGGAAACTCTGGCCCTGATAATGGATGAGGGATTAAGAGAAAAATGGGTTTCAGAGAATAAAAAGAAAACCAGAGAGGGGGGTAAAGGGGGGGGGGCAGAAAAAAGGTAAGTGATTTTATTTTAATCATAGCCAAGGGGAAGCCTGTTCAATTTTCTAAAGCACTAGTGCTCCAGCCAAAACAATGACAATTCAAATGGCTTGGAACTTTTATATAAAACAACGGTGCTATATTACAAAGGCAGGAAATGATTTTCCACACCAGGCTCATTCATCCATTCATCCTGTCAGACCTGCCAGAGCTGAGTTACGGCCCACTCTCCCTCTGCATGCTGCTACCTACAATCCGAACCCTTCTCTAATGAGAACGGATTTGTACCCAAGAACTTCTGTATCCGAGAACCTTCACCCTTTTGAGTCTGGTTTCTCGTTGCTCTGGGAGTTTTTCCCTCGCTGCCGTCACCTCTGGCTTGTTCAGTACTAAAGGAACAAAATCTACAGCTGGATTTCTGGAAAGCAGCTTTGTTGTAATTATTTGGAAGCGTTTCTTAAACACCTCTGCAGCGTAGAAATGGTTGCCAGAGTTTTAATTGGCCATGCAGCAAAATTGCCCTCGCTTTCCGAGTAGGTGTGATGGCATACTCTCTCTCTCTCTGCTGTCAATCATGGGGTACGAGCCAATCATAGGTGCCTGTGAGCTCATGAATGTGTATGAGCAGAGATTACGCTTTACAAATTTGTTATACGAACTAATCCCAACATGATCTCTAGCTTAGAATAAAGATATCTGTGTATCTGTGTTTGGGATTTTTACCCCACTTGGTTGTCTAAAAGTGTTAAACATGAGCGATGGATGAAACTGGAGTCCTTCCTCTGATATTTACGCTTTCGCAGTCCGACGCAGGGACACAGAGCAGGTCTGTCTTCGGCGCCGTCTCGGTCCCAAACCCAACACACACAGGAATCTGCATGTTTTATCTGATAAACCCGAGATGTTGCACAAATAAAGTCATCCTGGCCCATTAGGAAGCTCACGGCTTTACATGGGGACTTTGCTGACCGTGCTGTCACAAGCAATAAGTACTGAGTGCAGTAGATTTCCTCCTAAGGAACAGTTAAGAATAACTGGCTCAGTGAGTAGCAAATGTAGCAGCGGCTTGCCATGAAACAGAGCCAAAGTCTACGGTGTGACAAAAGTATATTTTTAAAATAGCCAGATTTGTTTTCCAGAACATTCAGTCTTTGGCAGTCGCTGGGAAACTTTTTCGGTCTGATTTCGAACGGAGAGGCCAAAGTGATGGGGATTGACGTTAACGGTGGGGAAAGCTGGCACGGATGGACTGGATCGTCCTGTTACCTGAGGCATAGGGAAGGAAGCAGCTGGGGTTGTACTCGAGTTTCTTCATGAAGCGGATTTGGCCATTGTCCCGGAGGCAGAACAGGTTCCTTTCCCCAAGTATGAAGATGGAGGAGACTGAGGGAGAGACGGCGGGGACGTAGATATCCAGCGCCTGCTCTCCTAACACTAGTGTCCACTCAGCCTGAAATACACAAACACACACACAAAGAGATGGCTTACAAAACAGCTCACACATGCACAAACATTATACACAAGCATACAATGACCTATTCAATTCCACTCTATTGAAGTAAACTGTTGTTGTGGACACTTTAATGTAATTCAATACAGAAGACTCTATGTCCAAATCCCTCCCTTCACTTCATTAAACATCTCTAGCCTCTAACTCGCTCTTACTTTATGTCATTTTATTTATTAATACATGATTCCATGTGTGTTTGTATTTTTTGGTTCATTATGGCAGGGTGAATATGGTTATGATAATCATGTAAGGAATAAAGCGTTTAATGGTGTGCGGTTATAGGAAAACCTTTGAGATGGTGTGATGCAGTCCGAAATGAAGAGATATAACCCTCAAAGTGTTTCATTCCTTTTATACCATTTTTCCTATAAACTAATTCTCATACTTTTATCTGTTTATAGTTCAATTCAAAGTAAAACACATTATACGTTACAGCAGCTATAAACAATTGCTCTCTTTTTTCCCCTCATTGCACAAACAGACTAACCGTAAGCCTCTTCCCAGAGCTCTTGCTTTGCTGTTCCGAGTTCTGTCTGATGTCAGCATCCGTAGCGACCGCTAGCGTCTCATACCTTTTATCCAGAACAGAGCAAAACAGCATTGTGGCATTAATAAACCCACACAGCATAAATCAATATTAATACAATAACAGGTATGAAGTCATGAAAACTCACTGGAAATTTAAATGGTCACTGTCGCTTTTATTTCAAAGAACTTCCTGTTTAAAGAACTGGTTAGTTTCCGAACTCATAAGATGCTATGAATAGAGGAAACTGCTGCAGCCAAATGCTTGACCGTCAGCGTAGAAAAAGAAAAAGCATCTGTTCTATAACAGCCAAGGATAAGAAACAGTGGTGGGGTTGATTATTCCGTCTCATGCACATGAAGTGAGAGCGCGGACACACACAGCTCACCCGGGGAATGCTCACCTACGCACACGTGTGTATGAGAGTTTGTGGCAACTTGAGCATGTGCACGTGTGAGGGGTATGTGAAGCACACCTGTGTGTGTGTGTGTGTGTGTGAGTATGTACATGTGTGAGTGGGTGGCTGAATAAGATGGAAATAAGACAGGATTTGGCCCGCCAAAATCATTTCAAGATGATGGGTACATTACGAGACGATGAAGAAATTGAAAGTGTGCTCTCTCTCTCTCTCTTTAATATTATTTTCAAGTGCTGTATTTTTTAAATGTTTTCAGAAAGGGTTTATTTTTTGGTTATGGACACCAACGTGTTAGTTGCTAAGCTCCGTGAGCATAATACTCAATCTTCGTAATCTCCTAGAAAATTTCCGCTGTTCTAGACGATTATGGATATTTTTAACTGCTTGTACAGTTTTATATCCGTTCCCTCTTCTGAGCATTTCTCTTATGTGCTTTGGCTTTCCCTTACACAGTACATACTGTATGTCTGACCTCATATTTACTGCTTAAAAGAAGACAGTGGAATAAAATGTAGTGTAAAAGTGTCATTTAATGTTTCTTTAATATACACCGATGAGGCATAACATTATGACCAGTGCCAGGTGAAGTGAATAACACTAATGATCCTCCTCATCATGGCACCTGTTAGTGGGTGGGATATATTAGGCAGCAAGTGAACATTTTGTCCTCATAGTTGATGTGTTAGAAGCAGGAAAAATGGACAAGCGTAAGGATTTGAGCGAGTTTGACGAAGGGTCAAATTGTGATGGCTAGACCACTGGTCAGTATCTATCAAAAGTGGTCCAAAGAAGGAAAAGTGGTGAACCGGCGACAGGGTCATGAGCGGCCAAGGCTCATTGATGGACATGGGGAGCGAAGGCTGGCCAGTGTGATCCGATCCAACAGACGAGGCGCTGAAGTTAATGCTGGTTCTGACAGAAAGGTGTCAGAATACACAGTGCATGATGGGTCAAGGCTGTTTTGGAAGCAAAAGGGGGACCGGCACAATATTACACAGGTGGTCATAATGTTATGCCTGGTCAGTGTATACATTTGAGACCTATTTTCTATAAGAGTGGAAATAATTCTAGAGCTGAATGTATAATTCCAAACAGCAACTTTAAATCAAGATGATGGAAGATGAGTGAAGACACACACACACACACACACAGAGAGAGATCCCAGATTGGAAATGCTGAAAAACAGTGTGTGTGTGTGTGCGCGCATGTGTCTTGTATTCACTCATCTTCCAACACACAAGAAATCTCGCCAGAGGAAACAACAAAAGTCATTTATATGAAAGAAGATCCCCCTCGGACCTGGCAGGAAAAGCACATATATCAGACTCCTTCCTCGGAATCCTCCCGACATGGAGGAAAACGACTGAACCGGCTGAATAAACGAAAACCTGGGCGGCCTGAAATTCACACCGTCACATAGCGAGAGTCCGGTGGAGGGCAATGCCTTTACCGCTACTGCCATCAAGACCTTTTTTTTTTAAACAATCACCCACGATTTTCATTCCACGAATCAGCATTTTAGGCAAACCTCCACCTTCACTGCAACCTCAAACCTCGAAAAACTGCTCCCCTTCATTATATGTGGTTATATACAGTCTGATGGATAAATACCATGCTATCGTTTCAGTAGAATCTGTCTGAATGCATTTCCTGCATTCTTAAACCTCCAAATACTTAAACTGTATGGAATACGAAATGGTGGCGATCTGCAAGTGGAAATTTCATTAGGACGTGAGAAACGGCCCTCGGCTTGCCGCTAACTGGACTCAGCTGTGGAAACAGCAACAGAGCCACGTAACGCCTACTCGACCAGCTGCGCCGTCCAATGGCTACTATTTTTTACTATTTCTACCCACAATTCCCCCTGTCCCTATTCCCCCACATGCCAGAGACGGCGGATGTGGTCAGAAGAATGACAAGTGAGAATAAGAATGTCCTTCTCTGCTCATATATAAGTTTGTATATGAAGGTGAAGGCAAATTTTAGCTGGCCCATACACGTGCTTACCCACACCGCCCCTTTCTGTCAAACACGCCAAAGAAAACGACAGAATAGTGCAACAAGACCTTGGACTACATTCAAAGCGGAGGTAGTTCGTTTAAGTGACATTTTTTGCCCTGAGTGACTTATTGCTAATTGCAGGGACAGGTCCCCCGGGGCAACTTTGGGGTAAAGTGCCTTGCTAATGGCACTGGGAGAAATCAGCTACAACTGAACCCTTGACCTTTTGAACCATGGCCAAGTTCTTTGGTGTCACACCCACTCTTGTTAAAAAAAAAAAAAAGGTTTCATCAACAAAAATTAAGTGAAGGGATTGTGACCAATTTTACAATTTTCAGTAAGGATTTAGTGCACTGGAGTCGCTCATGTGGAACAGCCTTTAAGGGCCTTTTAGAAAATAAAAATTCAAGAATTTGAGAATAAAGGTGAAATTTAAAGAGAATAAAGGTCAAAATTAAGAAAAATAAATAAATAAATATATAAATATATATATAAATAAATAAATATATAAATAAATATATATATATATATATATATATATATATATATATATATATATATATATATATATATATATATATATATATATATATATATATATATACACACATTTTGAGAAATATTTGTGTGTTGAAGTATTAAAACTGAGATTTTTTCCTCAATATATTGTGACAATTTTCTTGTGGAGATCAGATATTTTTTTCTTGATATAAAAACAATATTTTACTTTTTTTTTTTAATCTTTTAAATGTTTTTTAATAGTGGCCCTAAAAAGTCACTGTAGTAGCTATATAATTTTCCATCCCATATAGTGCCACCCATGAGGCAAAAGAAGTTTTAATACATTAGACTAGCTAGACTTCTTCAAAAATGCAAAGCACAGCCAGCAGAGGGGGCTAAAAACTACAAACTAGTCCGTAAGCTGTGCACAAATCCTAGATGATAATATATATATATATTATAACAAACTTGTTATCTATCCTTCCAAGCAACTACTGAGGATGTGTGATGATTCAATGTTTCAGTTAGCTTTGGTGGTGTAGTAACAATTTGGAAGTGGAAAGTTATTTAGCTAGTTAAGTTAAGTAGCCTTTATTCATAATTCGTAACTTATACACTACTGCACAGTGAAATTCTTTCTTCACATATCCCATTCTTGGAGGGTTGGGGTCAGAGCACAGGGTCAGCCATGATGTAGCGCCCCAAGAGCAGGAGGGGTTTGCTCAAAAGCCAAACTGTGGCAGCTTGGTGGTGCTTAGGCTTGAACCCTGATCTTCTAATCAACATCCCAGAACCTTAAACGCTTGAGCTACCACCATCACCCATAGTCAAGTACATAGCACAAATACAATTGAGTATATACTGACCAGGCATAACATTATGACCACCTGCCTAATATTGTGTTGGTCCCCCTTTTGCTGCCAAAACAGCCCTGACCCGTCCTGCACTGTGTATTCTGACACCTTTCTATCAGAACCAGCATTAACTTCTTCAGCAATTTGAGCAACAGTAGCTCGTCTGTTGGATCGGATCACACGGGCCAGCCTTCGCTCCCCACATATATCAATGAGCCTTGACCGCCCATGACCCTGTCGCTGGATCACCATTGTTCCTTCCTTGGACCACTTTTGATAGATACTGACCACTGCAGACCGGGAACACCTCCACAAGAGCTGCAGTTTTGGAGATGCTCTGATCTAGTGGTCTAGCCATCACAATTTGGCCCTTTGTCAAACTCACTCTAATCCTTACGCTTGTCCATTTTTCCTGCTTCTAACACATCAACTTTGAGGACAAAATGTTGACTTGCTGCCTAATATATCCCACCCACTAACAGGTGCCATGATGAGGAGATACTCAGTCTTATTCACTTCACCTGGCAGTGGTCATAATGTTATGCCTGATCGGTGTATAAATTCCTGCATAGGTTTTGTCACATTTTAAGCTGCGGTGTCTCGCATTTTTATTTTCTCTCAATATGTTTATCCACATAGGGACAGCATGAGTTAAGCTTTCTTTCTCTGGTTGTTGAACATAGAAGAAAAAAATGTCCACTGGACTTGATTTTCTTGTCCTGGGTTACTTACTTTTCCACCCACCAAGAAATTGTGTTTATTTTTCATCAGAATTAGTATTTTTCAATGTTTTTCAGATCAAATGTGAATTAAGTCTTGAAGAGAGTATTAATATCGATATCGTCATTACGACATCATCCTCTGACCTGTAGCACTCCACCTGACGGGAGGAAGAGACGGTGATGAAGGCGTCAGTTCGGGGGCAGTAACACAGAGGCCCTGGGAGTAAAAATCCAGGCAGGAAGCGTCCAAACGCGTAGCTCTCCTGCTCGAAGAACATCAGCATGCCGTCCATGGACTGGATGCAAATGAAGTGATGTCCTGTGCAAATAAAAAAAAAACAGGGGGTGGGGGGGGGGACAGAAGACTTGCTGAGAGACACAACAGTGACAAAACCACAACTATTCTGACAAACCTCTTTCTCAGCAGCGAAAATAAACCAATCGGCTGCGGTGTGATGAGGATGAAGAGTCTCATTAGAGAAGTGTTTTTTCGTTCTTGGCTCCTATCCGGAGCATTTCTGATGATTTCCTTGTGCTGGTGCTCAGAGTCTGCACGGTCCATGGCCTAAGCTCAGAGCCACGCTTTATGACACAGAAAATGAAGGCTCACAATGTGTTGTAAAAAGAAAATACAGACGCTACTAATTAGGTCTCACTGTGCCTTTAAAAAAGATCGCACGCCCGTCAACACGGGGTCAACGAGAACCACCAACAAAGACGGTCCTGCTCTTGCGCATATGGAAACCTAATGAGAGCACATGTGTGAGAGCGCCTGTGTGAGTGTGAGTAGGTGTGCGTGAGTGTTAATGATTTTTGGAAGGTTCAGCACAGAGTAATGAGGGCTAGTAGTGTAATTAGTGGACCAGACAGGGTTTAGGTCAGCACCAGGCCACCATGCACACATAGTACATTCTTTTCAGAACTAGTGTCTCCTTCACGGCTTCTGGTCCACCCCCTGCTCCGGGGACGTCATTAATATCACCGTATATATGATTAATTAGGCCATTTTGTTTTCCACAGGAGGTTCTGGACTGTAATTCAGCATAGTGCTTACTTCAGCAATTCTATCTTACACACAAAACCACATTTACAGTACCACTATTCCATATTTTCACAAAAGTACAGCCTCAAGTGTACCATTTATTAAAACACAGCGAAAGATAAAAAGACGGACTTTGCTGCCACCGTGTGGTTCATTGCGGTATTGAAAGAACTACAGTAAGCCTATTTAGCACTGAGATAAACATTGCTCTATTTATAGGTGCGTTATTATAATCTGTTCTTTATCCAGTATAAGGACATTGAAGGAGCAGGCAGTAAATAGGCCCTTCTGAACAAATACTTCCGCCAATGTTATACATTTATGGTCCCTATAAACACACTAGGAAGAATACAGTGTTCTAGGAAATGAATCAACTACAGAGTGCTTTGATGCGGGGAGAAGTTTCTATTACAGCCGGAAATATGATTTAAATAAGTGTTTCATTTACCTTATACCACATGTCATCTTATGACTACATGCTTTTATCCAGGTGCGGACACATTCAATACAAAAAAACTTCTCCTGTTTTTCTTTGACAACAGTTTGTCAGGTCACTAAGGAAATGAAATGGAGGAAAATGTTAAATAAATTCTCTTTAGAGAAATACAAATCACTTTATCAGTGATTACACATTTATTATACACTTTTATTAGTGTATAATAAATGTAGAATTTCAATTAGTGAAGGCTGCTTGAACTCAACAGTGTTCACTTTATGATTATGAATTATATTTAATGCTGAAAATGGTTTTTAATATTTTAATAATTAATACTACTGTATGTAATTGTTTACGTATTGGCCGGTCATGAGCATGTGTTTCTAGGGTGCTCAGTGATAAGTGTGTTTCTCTGTTACTTATGCCTCCTACATAAAACTTTTAGTGAATAGTGACCAACTAAATATGAGAGAGTGTAATGGGAAAGACGTCTCAGACATCTCAGTCTCAGGTGATCGACTGCATTTGGAGCTAGTGGGAAAATTGTGTGCATTTTTCTGCTCCTTATAAAAAGAAAAGAAGAACGAAATCATTTAAGGATGAAGTCTTTCACTGGCTAAATGCTCACCGGTCACCCCTCCGAACGGGCCGTAGGTCATGTTGCAGGCTGTCCTCTGCAGGTTGTGCTCGTAAACCAGTCGGAGCTGGTATTGATCCCCGTGTTCCACGTTTCCAGAGGTACCTGAGAACAGCAGAGGGGAAGAACACAATATGAATGCCTTAAGAAAAGGCACATTAAGCTTGGCTGTTTCACTGGATGCCTTTTCTGATACTAATACCACAGCGGTGTTGAATTCTTTAATCTGATTGGTCAGAAAGCTGATTCATTTCCAACCCCAGGGCTGACAAACCGTGCTGCCACAGGCTTATGCTCAAATGCTCGTTTCTATAGCAACCCCTTCATGGGAACTTCTTGGCAGATCACAACATAATCTAAGACTAATGATAAAAATCTGCTTATCAAAAACAAAAATCCTTGATATGGTGAAAGGAGGCATTTAATTTATCAATTACAAGTGACGTGAATAAGACTGAAGATCTCCTCATCATGGCACCTGTTAGTGGGTGGGATATATTAGGCAGCAAGTCAACATTTTGTCCTCAGAGTTGATGTGTTAGAAGCAGGAACAATGGACAAGCGTAAGGATTTGAGTGAGTTTGACGAAGGGCCAAATTGTGATGGCGTACAGACGACTGGATCAGAGCATCTCCAAAACTGCAGCTCTTGTGGAGGTGTTCCCGGTCTGCAGTGGTCAGTATCTATCAAAAGTATCCTTTAAGCCCTGTAAGTTGCAAGGTGAGGCTCATAGAGGCTCCACCTTGCAACTTACCGGACTTAAAGGATGTGCTGCTAACATCTTGGTGCCAGATACCACAGCACACCTTCGGGGATCTAGTGGAGTCCATGCCTGGACAGGTCAGGGCTGTTTTGGCAGCAAAAGGGGGACCAACACAATATTAGGCAGGTGGTCATAATGTTATGCCTGATCAGTGTATGTAATTGTTGGCAAATTGTAATGTAAAATTAATAAAACAGCATGATACCACAATAGTGTGTTTTTATTACAAAGATAAAGTATCATATTATATCGATATTATAGATACACCAATTAGGTTCATGCTCGATTTCATCCACAGGGTTGTTCATTTCACCGTAGCTTAAATCTAACTGGAAAGATTTGGACTCCAAGCCTAAAAAAAAAAAAAAAAACCTGAACCCTACCTCTTCACAGAACAGGACACTGACCTGACATGGCGTAGATGGACAGTTTTCTAGGATGCAGCACTGCCAAGTGTAGCAGCTCTGAGCACCTAGAGACACAGAACAGAAATGGTCAATTGATCCAAACGTTTTTGGCATCATGTGTGAGAGTTGACATCAGAGAATGAAAAATCCTGGTTGTATAAGCATCGGATGCGAGCCAAACACCCACGATCCAAAATCCGCAAGAAACGTTCCCTGTGTGAGAGAGCTGAGACTGAAAACTTGTCCAGTGTGCTCGATTTGCGGTTTCGCCTGCGAAGCTGTCATGTCTTTCAACCCCGAGACGTTGTTTAGAGAACAGAAAAAACAGAAAGGGACTTTAATGAATGTGGCCCCAAACCACAGCGTGTAACTCGGCGCCAAAAAAATATACAAATGCTTTCACTGCACTCGACCGCATGTACGTTGGGAACAAAATGAAGAGAGATTAAAGCAGATAAATGGTTTCGAAAGAGCGCACATAAAATAAGCAGCCTTCTGAGAGAAGCACTGAAGAGCTTTAAGCAACAAGAAGCTTTACAAAGAACATGCATGCAAAATGAGAGTGCCTTTTCTGTTTGAAGAAAAATCTTCTCTGTCTGTGCTGATACTGGACAGGTAAACATTATCACATAATATACATCATCATCGATTTAAGAAACTTGTTAAGATGCAACAAGATAGCATACACCCTTTGAGCCTCTCTGCGTTGTTCCCTCCTCTATACCTCCAAACAGTGGAGCTAAATTAAAAGCGCTGATTAAATGTTTGAGGCATGATGGAAAAAAGTCACAGTGATACAAATATACACCGATCAGGCATAACATTATGACCACTGAGAGGTGGCGTGAATAACACTGATGATCTCCTCATCATGGCACCTGTTAGTGGGTGGGATATATTAGGCAGCAGGTAAACATTTTGTCCTTTGTGTCAGAAGCAGGAAAAATGGACAAGCGTAAGGAGTTTGACGAAGGGCCAAATTATGATGGCTAGACCACTGGATCAGAGCATCTCCAAAACTGCAGCTCTTGTGGGGTGTTCCCGGTCTGCAGTGGTCAGTATCTATCAAAAGTGGTCCAAGGAAGGAACAGTGGTGAACCGGCAACAGGGTGATGGACGGCCAAGGCTCATTGATGCATGTGGGGAGCGAAGGCTGGCCCGTGTGATCCGATCCAACAGACGAGCTACTCAAACTGCTGAAAAAGTTAATGCTAGTTCTGATAGAAAGGTGTCAGAATACACAGTGCAGGATGGGTCAGGGCGAAAGGGGGACCACCACAATATTAGGCAGGTGGTCATAATGTTATGCCTGATGGGTGTACATGAACATTTGTTCCACTCGTCTCTTTGTTGCCTTTCTGGTCCAGTAATGACTTACGAGACAAACTTGCCAACTTCCACCTGGATGATGGGGTCCCGCAGTTGGACCTCCAGCAACTGAGCGCCCATTCCGCTCTGCTCAGCTGGCCTGGTGGCATGGGGGGCAAAAATCCGCAGCATTCCCATGTAGCTGCCCACCACCACCTTATCTGTAAATACATAGAGTAGAGGTTGATACACACACCCCATCTATCTATCTATCTATCTATCTATCTATCTATCTATCTATCTATCTCTCTATCTATCTATCTATCTATCTATCTATCTCTCTATCTATCTATCTATCTATCTATCTATGTCTTGTGCACTGCTCATAACTGTGTGATTAATGTCTTTAAAGTTTCACTTTTACTGACTTAAAAGAACAGCAATTTGGATTAACGCTCATCCATCACGCTCACCGTAGCCACTTCCGCTGTTGTCCACATCTCCTACACAAAGGCAGCCCTGGTCAAACTCCTCACCCTCCCCCAACACGGCTGACCACCACTCCCGAGCCTTAAACAGGGACATCTCGCTGCTCTGGGTAAAGGGAGAATAAAGGACGGTTATTTCACTGGATTTAGAATTGCTCTGTGTTAGAGTTATACATTGTGTATTTCTTGTGTGCTTCATTTTGTCAGTATCACTAGATACACATTCACATCAAAACATCCATATCTGGAGTAAAGGGGGAAAAAAGTTCATATATTTTTTACCACAGTGCTGTTGAATTTCCCTTACATCTTCCTATAATGAAAACTAACAGAGACTTAACCAAACCTACTGCAATGAACCCTGATTATTGCAAAATAATCACCTGGGTGGTAAAAGTCAAGGGCAACTCGACTTCTCATCAGGCCACATAACAACACCACACTGTTGATTATTTTCCTAGAACAGCACACCCCCATGATCTCAATTCCATACCCACTGATCAATAGCAGATACAGCACATGGCCAAGGACTTCTTTAGGAGCCATGAGGCTTATCTAATTGCTTACTAGCAAGCAGGTGGAAGTGATGGCTAATCCAGGAATGAGAGAGAGAGAGAGAGAGAGAGAGAGAGAGAGAGAGAGAGAGAGAGAGAGAGAGAAAATGAAAGAAAGAAAAGAAAGAAAGAGAGAGAGAGAGAGAGAGAGAGAGAGAGAGAGAGAGAGAGAGAGAAAGAAAGAAAGAAAGAAAGATGATGATGATGATGATGATGATGGACTCATTGCACTGATCAGCATCCCTTGTCAAACCCACTGTACATTTCTTACCTCATGAATATTTATGATATGCAAATAAGCGTCTGCACGCTCGACCGTCTCATTTGCATATTTTAATAGATACTGCGATGCGTTTAAAATAAATAAAATATGCAAAATAATAACAGTATAGCTGTATGCCTCGAAAACCTTATACTTTAAATATGATTTTTTTAAATAAGTTTTTTTGTTTCATTGCAGCCTGTGGAATACGTGTACATATTAAAATGAGCTAAGCCCGAGCTAGGAAACGAGAGCTACATTAAATATAAAGCTACATTAGCTAAACTGGCTAAAAGCCATCAAGAATTGTTCTATAATCACATTTCAGACGCAAAGCGCGTTGTTTTTATTTTACCTTCTTCACAGAAAGTTAACACACAGTGCTATGACCTGCTTGAAAGCTAACATTAATGCTCTTAAGTACTTAGATAAGCTAGTTATAGTTAGCTCGGGGTCTGTGTAAGCGAAAGCCGGGACCAATCCCAAATGACTCCAGACTCCCTAGGTAGCGCACTACATACGCGAACATAACAACTCCTCTCGCACCCTACGTAGTGCACCGGAAATCCAAACTCGAAGCGATTTGTTATTCAGCCCAACCGAAGTGCCGCTACAGAGCAAATTTACCAACAATCTTTAATGTAAAGTAGCTTTTTATTGCTGAGCATGCGCATTTAGAGAATGCATGATGCTGTACCTTCTTTTATCGAGACCCACAGATAAAAAGAAGTCCTGGAAGCGTTACCGGTGCTTCACGAGCGCCAGCATCTCATCGCGTGCACTCACGTCGTGGTTGCCATGGCAGTGTCACCAACGTTAATAGCGCAGTGAAGCGGGTAACGGTAAAGACACAAGAATAGAAAGGATGTCAAAATAAAAGTTCTGAAAAGACGTCTTTCTGAGTAAAACATGTTTGATTGTGTTTTTAAAAAAAGAAATATGGTTCGTGATAGTCATACTCATGGTTTCAAAAAATCAGTACGCAGAATCTATGCAACATGACTACTTCCTGTACGAAATATCAAGTCATCTTGATGAACGATGCTATCAAGCCTACCGTGGTTCAATAGGGTTTACTTTAATTTCAAAATAAAAGCTGAACTGGAAAAAAAAATTAATCTAATGAAATCAGGATTTTTTTGTTTCCTTTTTCTTTTTACTTCAAAGTAATTTGATTTAGTTAATTCTATAAAATAGACTTCTTGTTATAGCGCGTCTTGTTTTGACCACACCCACTTTTATGCTTAAAAAATGTTTTATTCGTTAAGACCGATTTCATATCCCAGGTGTGTTTGTTGCATCAGAAGAATCTCATTACACACATTATAAGACATTATAAATGAAGAATAAAGACATCTGGGACTTTCCATGTTTCAGAAAACAGCTCTTTATTGCTCCATGAACAAATAACATTCCAGCTTAATGTAACACATGAAGAGCAAAAAAAAAAGCATTTATAGTTCAAAATACTGGCCTTGACTCTTTTTTAGTTATTTATTCATTTAACAATTACACTGTTCAAGTCATACAACATTTCCTTCATCTTTACAGAAGAAGCAACTGTCTTGTGACCTTTCATAGACTTCAGCAGCCTCAGATAAACATAATAAGTGCAGAAGAACAGCGAGGACCAATCACTGCAGAGGTGGAACTTCACAGCATGGTGGTGAACAAAAACAAGTTATTATTAACTTTATGTATTTATACAGAATTGAAGCGACTAAAAGTCCACTGCACACGGCGTGAATATCTCCCTTCATTATCTTCATCAGTGGCGGCGTGCCTGAGAGGGGGCGTGTCTGTTTACATCGTAGGACGTCCCCCAACCCTGAAGTAGTGTCAAATTAATTCGAAATGTTTTTCCTTAGTTATAATATCCCTTTTTTGTTGTTGTTGTTGTTAATTTACAGCAGCAACACTGCGGTTTATTCATTTTTCGTTCATGCTCGCTCGCTATCCCACAATCTAAAACGCATCTATATTCTCCCAGTTTATTTACTAATTCCCAGTTTATTCACCATTTCCCATCGGAAAACTCATGAAAGCTAAAATTTACACACAGTGGATATGTAAACTCTCCATATGTCTCCCTTCCACCTGATAAACCTAAGTGAGTTAAAAAAACAAAACAAAAAAAAAACAAACAAGCAGTACAATCGCGCCTGATCGTGCAAAATCAATCACATATTTATAACCAGTCCTTTCAGGATTTGGTCGTTTTGCGATCACAGAAATGAACGCCAAATCAAGCAAACTCCATGGTATTCTGAGGATCTTGCGATTTTTTTTTTTTTTTTCCAAATTTCTGTCACTTCTCGATCCGTACCTCCAAACACGATTTGCACTGCGGAAACTCCGGTTTAGTTCTGCGCATGCGCGAGATTATTCCTAGTCATTAGCCGTGTTATAACAACAGTATTATAAAGTGTAAATGACAGACAAAGAAGCGGACGCGTTTCCGCACAGTACAAGTCGTGTTTCCGGTACGGATCGAGTAGTGACAATGACTGCAGATTTTCTGCAGATTAAAAGCCCGAGACCTGGCGGGTGACGTCATCACGACTTCCCTTCACGTGCGTCTAACATGAGCACAGCGCTCATAGAAAGTCATTACGGGTGTGTCTTCACTTATAAGAGTTTTTAAAAGAAGAATCGTGCGATTTCAGCAATTCAAGTAGTTTTCTACTGCAAAAAAAAGGGACTGAAATAGTGTCATGATCGCATGACATCACAACCGAGATACAGTGTGTAACCCACTGGACTATTTAATGCTAAGCACTTCACTGAGCTAAAAGAATGAAAAGGCAAACTGGTGGTGATCTGATCACCTGGAAACTCAAAGCTCCGCCCCGTTTTGACCGCTTGCTGCCTTCGTATCAACCAAAAACTGGTCAAACTATTGACCGGTGTTGATACTGAAACCTTTTTTTTTCCTTTTTCCCTTTATTTTTTTATACACACGATGCTTTTGCCCGTAACAAGCCTTAAAATATACTTTCAAGAAATAAAAATAATCTAATAAAAAATACAAACTTCTCTGATGAATTAATAATATATATATAAGGGGTGTGACAAAAGTGCGTGTCACGACGTTTAGGGAAAATAAGAAAGGGAAGAGCCTTGAGCGAGGGATGATTAAAAAAGACGTCAATCGTCGTCGCTGTCGCTGCCTGATTCGCTCAGCTGCAGATCATTTCCTGAGGAGAGAACAAACACCAACATGACTTCACCACAGAGAGAGAGAGCGAGAGAGAGAGAGATGGCAAAATTGAGAAAGAGAGAATTAAAGACAGACAAAAAGAGAAAGTAAGATGCAGAGAGAGAGAGAGAGAGAGAGAGAGAGAAAGAAAGAAAGAAAGAAAGAAAGAAAGAAAGAAAGAAAGAAAGAAAGAAAGAAAGAAAGAAAGAAAGTGAGAGTGATGGAGGAAAGAAAGAAAAGAATGTGAAATACAGACCGAATGTCAGACAGACAGAGAGAAAAAAGAAGGCAAAAAAAATAGAAAGAGAGCAAAGAAAGAGCCAGCAACATTAAGAGAGAGAGAGAATTAAAGACAGACATAAAAGGGAAAGACAAAGTAAGATGCAGAGAAGGGGAGGAGAGAGAGAGAGAGAGAGAAAGAGAGAGAGAGAGAGGAAAGAAAGAAAGAAACAGGACAACAGGACATGAAACAAACAAGGAATTTTCTTTGTATATTACAGAGAGAGAGAGAGAGAGAGATACTCACTCAGCGTGTTCATTAGTTGGTTGTTACCCTGTGATTTGTCTGTTCCGTTGCTCAGAGGCTCTCGGCTGGGGGACAGGTGGAGGTTTGAGCTCTCCTGCTCTCCATCACTGCTGGAGCTGTCGTCATCACCGCTGCCTGAACAACTGCCTGAGTCTGAGGAGCTGCTGCTGCCACTGCTGCTCATCTGCTCAATGATTTCCACCTCCGCCCGCAGCTCTGAGAGAGAGAGAGAGAGAGAGAAAGAGAGAGAGAGAGAGAGATGATGATGATGGAGACAAAGTAAGATGCAGAGAGAGAGAGAGAGAGAGAAAGAGAGAGATGATTGTGGTGGATATCAGGGGATTGTGTGTTCTCGGTCTATACAGTAAAGTATGTGTGAAGGTCGATCGTGTCTCTGGGAGACGGTCAGCGCTCTCACCTCTCTTGATGTCGTCCAGCTGGGGTTCAGGAGACGGGTTGTCTTTACTCGGGGACGTCTTCACTCCGCCGCTGGGTTTAGTGGGAGTTCGGAACTGAGAGGCAGGCTGACTGGCTCTCACTGACTGCTGCTCAATCCGAGCCTGGATCTTACTGCTGCCCTCAGCTCTGAGCACAGAAGTCAAAGGTCAAACAACAGCAGAGGCTTGCTAATACTGAACCATTTCTACATCAGCAGTAACTCTCACCTGGTTTTCTTGACCTGAATGCTGCTGCTCAGCTTCTCCAGCACAAACTCGCCCGTGTCGTGGTTGATGATCAGGACGCAGTCTTTCTGATACGGACGCTTGTTGCCTTTGAAGACGGTCATGGGAGGCGTTGAACCCTTGTGACGACAACGGTAAATTGAGCTAAAACTCTGAGCAGGTAACAGCTCAGGTATTGCGATTATATAATATATAAGAAGAGAGACTCACAGGTATGTGTGGCAGCGTGATGGTGACCTCGTCTCCTTTTCCCACCTGCAGTTCTCCCTCACACGATGTGTCGATGGAAGCCGGCTTAAAATCATCTGCCACAGTAAAGGAGAAGTGGAAAGAAAAATAAAGAGGCAAAAACCCTTCATCAGCCTCTCTTTTTATTTTATTCACAAAGTCAATTAGTGATCCTCTTCACATAATACAAGCTCTGACTAATACACACCACAGACTCCATCTGAAAGAAAGAGTTCACTTCTTCCATGGAGGAGAACGAAAGAAAGGGAGACAGAGGAAGGGGTTACGGCAAAAAAAAAAGGAGTAACAGGGAGGGAGGAAGAGAGGGAGGGAGGCAGGCAGAGAGGGAGAGAGGAAAGGGAGGGAGGGACAAAGGAGGGAAGGAGGGAAGGAGGGAGGAAGGAAATAATTAAATAAGTAGGTAGGTAGGTAGGATGGATGGATGGATGGATGGAAGGAAGGAAGGAAGGAAGGAAGGAAGGAGAGAGAGAGAGAGAGAGAGAGAGAGAAGGGGGGGACTGGTTCCAGAAATGGGAAAGAAAGAAAGTAAGAAAGAAATTGGCTCTAGAAATGGGAAGAAGGGGCTAATGGGAAGGAAAGAAAGAAAGAAAGAAAGACTTAGAGATGAAGTTATCTCCTAGTCCACAGTCTCGGTCGCTGATGTTTTGGACATGGGGTAAAATGACCGGGTCGGGTGTGGTGGGGTGAGGTGGGCGTGGTCATACTGACAGGTAGGCAAAAAACTAAAATAGCTGCATTACAGCATGACTGTATAGATTACATTAATTGTAAAAAATAAATAGGCATTCTGACTGCAGTAATAATCCGTGCGCGTGACGTAATGTAAGAATGCAAGTGCGCACGATGACGTAAAGAGAAAGGGGAAATAAGCATTAGCTATCTGTTTACATGCTGTGTGCTAATGTGTGAAATATCGCGATAGCACGTTCCAGTAGAGTATCGGGACAGTACACAGGGACAGTACAGGGATCATGGCTTCACTCACATCTGATGGTGTGGAAGGAGGACTTGGCTCTTTTCTCGAAGCTCTCTCCTAGCTTTAAAACATGTTCCTCTTTATCCAGCACCGCATTACAGCTTCCGTTCATGACTGTAAACCGCGATGAATCACCTCTTCTTCACATTTATGACATTTATTCCCCTGCGGTCTGATCAATGCGCAGATTCTCTCGGTAATATCCTCATAAAACACACAGCAAACTTGTTGACATCGCAATACTTCCGCTCCTATTACCAAAATAAAAGTCTCGAGACGGAAGCAGACAAAACACACAAACACACGCACACACACTAACATAAACAAACAAATAAATAAATAAACCATTAATAAATGGTTTACCAAAAGAAACCATTTTGCAAATATAAATATTGAAATACAACAAATACTTGTAGATATGATTTTTACTTTTTAATGTTGTCTAAATAAATACATAATTTGATTTAAAAAAAAAAAAACATTTTGTCCAGCATTTTTTTCCTTATAAAAATAAAATAAAAATAAAATAAATATTTAAAAATGTTAAATACGTATTTTATTTGAACCGCTTATGCGCACAAAAGACTAAAATCACGAAGACATATTGTTTAGCTGTTTATATTGTAGGTCGGTTACTGAATAACATAAATAAAATAAGATAAAATAAAATAAATAAATACATACAAACAAAAGTAAATAAATGAATTTGTTTATTATTATAAATGTATATATACATGTATACATGTATATATATGTAAACACTATTATTATTATTATTATTATTATTATTATTAATAATAATAATAATAATAATAGTAATAATAACAATAATAATGTCTAAAACAAACACAAATATATTAATTAATTAATTTCTTTATTAATTTGCTTGTTTTAATGGTGTTGAGCTGTTCGTATTACAAGAATAAAATAGATAAATAAATAATCAATTAATCCTGTATAAATGCATTTTATTTTTTATTTTCATTTTGTTTTGCAGATCTTTTCGCCAACTCCTTTATTAAATGAGATGCTGACGCCGATGGCGTGACGCTCATCCGATTACCGTAAAGGTACAAATACATTCTCCCGTGAACAACATTACAGACTTATCTACTAAAAATACAGATTATACTTAAAGACATATTCTGTGTTCGGTAAATATTGTGCCCTTCGTTAAGGAATGGAGCCAAGTGTTTGATAAATTAAAGCACTGATTTATAAAATGCAAAAAATATCTGTGCTGTAAAACGTACGTTTGTGCTAGATCATGTGTTGAGTACGTTACGGTAAACAGAACGGAAGATCAAACTAGTCTGCGTCAGAAAGTCGCTTATCCAATCACGTTTTTGGCACAGAAAATGGGGCGTGGCTACACCAAGAAAGCGGAAGCATGTGTGCAGAGAAACAGATGAAGGATTTGTGAATGTATTAAACAGCGCACACGGTTCAAATATAATGACAGCTTCAGAGCCTAAACTTATTTTGTTATTCAGTGGAAAACGGAAATCTGGGAAGGACTACGTGACCGATTTAATACAAAAAAGGTGATTTTTTTTTGTTGTTGTATTAAAAGTCAATGCTAACGGCTGAGTCTTGGGCTCAATAAAGTCTATATCTGCGTTATAGACTGTTAATAACAATGTAGTTACATGTGTGTAGGTTGAGTCCACAGCTGTGCTGCATCCTCCGGCTTTCTGCTCCACTTAAACAACAATATGCACAGGTATAAATCAGCTCTTAATGCTACTTTAATATCAAGTCATAAATATTAAGATTGATTGAAAATCCATACATCCTTAGGAGCATGGGCTGGACTATGAGGAGCTGCTGGGAGCAGGGCAGTACAAAGAGGAGCACCGGGCAGAGATGATCAGATGGGGGGAGAGAAGGAGGCAACAAGACCCAGGCTTCTTCTGCCGTGTGGCGGTGTGTGGAGCCTCTCAACCCGTGTGGGTGAGTACAGGGGTTAACTCTGATCACCAAGACAAGACGACGCCAAAACCAAAAAAGCTGAAAATCCACTTAATCTGATCAAGAACCAGCTGACAAAAACCACAGGGGCTGTCAAAACAAACTGCTAGAACATCTCTGCTGCTAGTAGAAAATGGAATCTGGTAGATAATATTTTTAAGAAAACCCAACAGTTAGTAAACCTCAAACATTTATTACGGAAGCGGAACATGGTGAAGATGGTCTAAAAGTTTTATCAGCTCAACCTGTGTTTTGGTAAGTTGTTATCTGCTCAGCTCCTGTTAGACTCATTAGCTTGGACTAATTTTAAAGGTTGATAGGCCTCTTGTCAATCATTTTAATGAGAAACTTTCCCTAACTCCCTTTCATTCCCTTTCACTACATCAAAGTGTGAAATCAGCAAGCACCCAGCACAGCCAGATAATTCTCCTGTGAGCAGAACTGGAGACCATAAGAGCTTACTACACTGAAAAAAAGGGCAGCGAGAGCACTCATGAACAGCCTCGTGTCAGAATTTCACTCAGAGATGAATCTAGTTTAATCTAATGCTAGTTAAACCACTGTATCTAGGTATGAGGGCAGGGTTTTGTGTACACAAGGCGTAAAAATAAAAAATAAATTCACCTATTTAACTTAAATTTGAGAAATAAACCTTCCAAATTTTGACGAATTACCCTGGATAATATGGTCCTAGTTCACTTAATTAAGCAGCACTTCCTTGTCATTTCTTGTTCATGCCCTTCATGCACCGTAAAGCAGGATTAGAGTTTGACCTTAACCTGATCACTCGCTATAAGAGACTGTAGTCCTGTTTCATGATTGGATCAACTGCTTACTGCTCACCAGCCCTGGCCTCTCTGTCTGTCTCTCTCTGCCTTTCTCTCCACTTCTAGATTGTGAGTGACTGCAGGCGCATGTCTGATTTGCAGTGGTTCTGGAGTGAATATCCACAGCAGTGTGCAAGTGTCCGAGTGGAGGCCTCTGAGCAAACCAGGGCTCAGAGGGGATGGAGATTTACTGCAGGTATGAGAACCACCGACATACAAAATGTGCAGATATCTTAAATAGACAGTTACACAGGGGAAAATGTTGAATATTTTGATTAATATATATCTGCAACCAGCTCTGAAGCATGGTGGTGGGTGCATCATACCAGTAACCAGCTCTGAAGCATGGTGGTGGGTGCATCATACCAATAACCAGCTCTGAAGCATGGTGGTGGGTGCATCATACCAATAACCAGCTCTGAAGCATGGTGGTGGGTGCATCATACCAGTAACCAGCTCTCAAGCATGGTGGTGGGTGCATCATACCAGTAACCAGCTCTCAAGCATGGTGGTGGGTGCATCATACCAGTAACCAGCTCTCAAGCATGGTGGTGGGTGCATCATACCAGTAACCAGCTCTCAAGCATGGTGGTGGGTGCATCATACCAGTAACCAGCTCTCAAGCATGGTGGTGGGTGCATCATACCAGTAACCAGCTCTCAAGCATGGTGGTGGGTGCATCATATCAGTAACCAGCTCTCAAGCATGGTGGTGGGTGCATCATAACAATAACCAGCTCTCAAGTATGGTGGTGGGTGCATCATAACAATAACCAGCTCTCAAGTATGGTGGTGGGTGCATCATAACAATAACCAGCTCTCAAGTATGGTGGTGGGTGCATCATAACAATAACCAGCTCTCAAGCATGGTGGTGGGTGCATCATAACAATAACCAGCTCTCAAGCATGGTGGTGGGTGCATCATAACAATAACCAGCTCTGAAGCATGGTGGTGGGTGCATCATATCAATAACCAGCTCTCAAGCATGGTGGTGGGTGCATCATGCCAGTAACCAGCTCTCAAGCATGGTGGTGGGTGCATCATATCAATAACCAGCTCTCAAGCATGGTGGTGGGTGCATCATGCCAGTAACCAGCTCTGAAGCATGGTGGTGGGTGCATCATATCAATAACCAGCTCTCAAGCATGGTGGTGGGTGCATCATACCAGTAACCAGCTCTCAAGCATGGTGGTGGGTGCATCATAACAATAACCAGCTCTGAAGCATGGTGGTGGGTGCATCATATCAATAACCAGCTCTCAAGCATGGTGGTGGGTGCATCATGCCAGTAACCAGCTCTGAAGCATGGTGGTGGGTGCATCATAACAATAACCAGCTCTGAAGCATGGTAGTGGGTGCATCATAACAATAACCAGCTCTGAAGCATGGTAGTGGGAGCATCATAACAATAACCAGCTCTGAAGCATGGTGGTGGGTGCATCATATCAGTAACCAGCTCTCAAGCATGGTGGTGGGTGCATCATAACAATAACCAGCTCTCAAGCATGGTGGTGGGTGCATCATAACAGTAACCAGCTCTCAAGCATGGTGGTGGGTGCATCATACCAGTAACTAGCTCTGACGCATGGTGGTGGGTGCATCATACCAGTAACCAGCTCTCAAGCATGGTGGTGGGTGCATCATACCAGTAACTAGCTCTGACGCATGGTGGTGGGTGCATCATACCAGTAACTAGCTCTGACGCATGGTGGTGGGTGCATCATACCAGTAACCAGCTCTCAAGCATGGTGGTGGGTGCATCATACCAGTAACCAGCTCTCAAGCATGGTGGTGGGTGCATCATAACAATAACCAGCTCTCAAGCATGGTGGTGGGTGCATCATACCAGTAACTAGCTCTGACGCATGGTGGTGGGTGCATCATACCAGTAACCAGCTCTGAAGCATGGTGGTGGGTGCATCATATCAGTAACCAGCTCTCAAGCATGGTGGTGGGTGCATCATAACAATAACCAGCTCTCAAGCATGGTGGTGGGTGCATCATAACAGTAACCAGCTCTCAAGCATGGTGGTGGGTGCATCATACCAGTAACTAGCTCTGACGCATGGTGGTGGGTGCATCATACCAGTAACCAGCTCTCAAGCATGGTGGTGGGTGCATCATACCAGTAACCAGCTCTCAAGCATGGTGGTGGGTGCATCATAACAATAACCAGCTCTCAAGCATGGTGGTGGGTGCATCATAACAATAACCAGCTCTGAAGCATGGTGGTGGGTGCATCATAACAATAACCAGCTCTCAAGCATGGTGGTGGGTGCATCATACCAGTAACCAGCTCTCAAGCATGGTGGTGGGTGCATCATAACAATAACCAGCTCTCAAGCATGGTGGTGGGTGCATCATAACAATAACCAGCTCTGAAGCATGGTGGTGGGTGCATCATAACAATAACCAGCTCTGAAGCATGGTGGTGGGTGCATCATACCAGTAACCAGCTCTCAAGCATGGTGGTGGGTGCATCATACCAGTAACCAGCTCTCAAGCATGGTGGTGGGTGCATCATACCAGTAACTAGCTCTGACGCATGGTGGTGGGTGCATCATACCAGTAACCAGCTCTCAAGCATGGTGGTGGGTGCATCATACCAGTAACCAGCTCTCAAGCATGGTGGTGGGTGCATCATAACAATAACCAGCTCTCAAGCATGGTGGTGGGTGCATCATACCAGTAACCAGCTCTCAAGCATGGTGGTGGGTGCATCATACCAGTAACCAGCTCTCAAGCATGGTGCTGGGTGCATCATAACAATAACCAGCTCTGAAGCATGGTGGTGGGTGCATCATACCAGTAACCAGCTCTCAAGCATGGTGGTGGGTGCATCATAACAATAACCAGCTCTGAAGCATGGTGGTGGGTGCATCATAACAATAACCAGCTCTCAAGCATGGTGGTGGGTGCATCATAACAATAACCAGCTCTCAAGCATGGTGGTGGGTGCATCATACCAGTAACTAGCTCTGACGCATGGTGGTGGGTGCATCATACCAGTAACCAGCTCTTAAGCATGGTGGTGGGTGCATCATACCAGTAACTAGCTCTGACGCATGGTGGTGGGTGCATCATACCAGTAACCAGCTCTCAAGCATGGTGGTGGGTGCATCATACCAGTAACTAGCTCTGAAGCATGGTGGTGGGTGCATCATACCAGTAACCAGCTCTCAAGCATGGTGGTGGGTGCATCATACCAGTAACCAGCTCTCAAGCATGGTGGTGGGTGCATCATACCAGTAACTAGCTCTGACGCATGGTGGTGGGTGCATCATACCAGTAACCAGCTCTCAAGCATGGTGGTGGGTGCATCATACCAGTAACTAGCTCTGAAGCATGGTGGTGGGTGCATCATACCAGTAACCAGCTCTCAAGCATGGTGGTGGGTGCATCATACCAGTAACCAGCTCTCAAGCATGGTGGTGGGTGCATCATACCAGTAACTAGCTCTGAAGCATGGTGGTGGGTGCATCATACCAGTAACTAGCTCTGAAGCATGGTGGTGGGTGCATCATACCAGTAACCAGCTCTCAAGCATGGTGCTGGGTGCATCATAACAATAACCAGCTCTGAAGCATGGTGGTGGGTGCATCATACCAGTAACCAGCTCTCAAGCATGGTGGTGGGTGCATCATAACAATAACCAGCTCTCAAGCATGGTGGTGGGTGCATCATAACAATAACCAGCTCTCAAGCATGGTGGTGGGTGCATCATAACAATAACCAGCTCTCAAGCATGGTGGTGGGTGCATCATAACAATAACCAGCTCTCAAGCATGGTGGTGGGTGCATCATACCAGTAACTAGCTCTGACGCATGGTGGTGGGTGCATCATACCAGTAACTAGCTCTGACGCATGGTGGTGGGTGCATCATACCAGTAACCAGCTCTCAAGCATGGTGGTGGGTGCATCATACCAGTAACTAGCTCTGACGCATGGTGGTGGGTGCATCATATCAATAACCAGCTTTGAAGAATAGTGAAGGGTTCAACCAAACAATGACCAAATTATTTTTGGTTTGTAGTTTACAAAGAAGGCAAATGGATTTGTAAGAGTTCAAACTGAAATGAGCTTCTGAAGGAATAAATAATACATTGTGTTCAGTGATGCCCTAAAAAGGATCATTGTCATGTCAGTTATTTGTCTTAAAGGTTTTATATTTTTCTTGACTTAAGGCCTCTAAAGATTTAGAAAGGCAATATACATCAGGTTGGTGGTTTATTAGCTTCACCGTATCAGAATAGCTCACCTTGTTTATAAACTGACTCATATTGTCCACTTCTCGCTTCTCAGGCATAGACGATGCAGAGTCTGAATGTGGTCTGGATCAGGGTGTGGACTTTGACTGGACCATAAGGAACGACGGAGATGTCACGTTTCTCAACAGACAGCTCGAGGGACTGTTGTCATTAGCTAGAGAGAGGACCCTGGTGCACCAATGCACACAAGATAGTATACAATCAAACGGACTATGACCAGAAGACTTAGCTGTGGATCTAACAAAAGTATTAGGTCCGGTTATTTTGGATATCCTGAAAATGTACAGGCATTTGCCAAATATTATGTTGCTGTTTACATTCCTATTGCATTTGTGCCAGAAATGCGATCAGAACTACTTAAATCCCAGTATTTCTTTTTTCAGACTTTTATCAAGACACATCTCACATTTCTAATCCATGAAGTGCCTAAGCAAGTCCAGTAAACCTCAGCAGATTTGCTTAAATTTGAGTCTCTCACTTGTAAGTATTCTAGATAAAATGACTAACCTAATAATAAATTAAAATGTATTTCACCACAACCCTGTTGAATTCTTGATTCATCTTTTAACAGCAGCTCTGACCGTACCATCTGTAATTCAAATCAGATGCTTATTAATGCCCTCATTCAAATATATTAGTATAAATCAGTCATTTTTAATCCTTGATAGAAGTGGTCTTTTATGCCAAGTGATCACTTGATGGTTTGATGGAAATAATGTGATTTGGGGATTTTGGAGCAGTGTTAAACACCAACTGAGGAAAAAGTGTTCATCACTCAAGTGCAGGTCCAGAATTTTCTAGAATCAAATCCAAGATCACTGAAGCTTTTCTTATGAAAACACCCTGTTAGTTTTGTCCATTTAATTTGTATGTTTAAGAAACAGTCCAGGAGATTTACTCGGGACATTTCATGTAAACCAGATACATGAACAACCATTTCCAAAGGGTATGTCAGGATGTGACTGTGAAGTTCAAACAATTGTTCCAACATTATGCAGCATATTTTATAGTGATGGATTATTTTATTCCAAACACTCTACATCACGTCATTCACATCCAGTAGGCCAAACATACACATATTGGCAAAAGTTTTGGGACATCTGCTTTTACATGCACATGAATGTAATATGGAGTTGGCTCACCCTTTACAGCTATAACAGCTTCAACTCTTCTGGCAAGGCTTTCCACAAGGTTTAGGAGTGTGTTTATGGGAATTTTTGACCATTCCTCTAGAAATGCATTTGTGAGGTCAGGCACTGATGTTGGACGAGGAGGTCTGGCACACAGTCTCCGCTCCAATTCATCCCAAAGGTGTTCTATCAGGTTGAGGTCAGGACTGTCAAGTTCCACCACACCAAACTCACTCATCCATGTCTTTATGGACCTTGCTTTGTGCACTGGTGTGCAAACTCTTCTCAAAGTTGGGATCATGAAATTGTCCAAAATGTCTTGGTAAGAAGCTGAAGCATTAAGAGTTCCTTTCACTGGAACTAAGGGGCCGAGACCAACCCCTGAATTCAATGATTTGGAGGGGTGTCCCAAAACTTTTGGCAATGTGGTGTAGCTGCCTTTTGTTCAGCTTGTTCTGGCTTGGAATTGCATTTTTGCAGTAGACCAGTAATATCAAGGAGTTGACAGCACAGCCATTAGTTCGGCATTCCACACATGCCTCTGTACAGTGAACACTGGCTGGCATCTCTTACATACCTATCTACTGCACTTCACCAGAAATCAGACAAGGTAAAAAAAAAACAAAAAAACAAAACAATTCAGGTCTTCAGTCTGATTCAGCAATTTATACCAAATTCAGAAATGCGTCACAGAGATGAACAAACATGTTGTAAACAAATTGCACAAAGACAACTGAGATGATGTTAGTTATTAAGCTCAACTATCTTGGGAAAGCTTTCCACTAGATTTAAGAGCATGGCTATTAGGATTTGCATTCAGCCTTAGTGCATTAGTGAACTCAGGTACTGATGTTAAATGAAGAGGTCTGGGGTGCAGTAATTGTTCCATAAGGGGTTCAGTGGGGTTGAGGTCAGAGCTGTGCTCTGTGCAGGACACTTTTTCCACTCCAAACTTAAACATTTTAAGTACAGGGGCAAGATCATGCTGGAACAGGTTTGGGCATCTTCGTTCCAGTGAAGAGAAATTCTACAGCATGTACAGACATCCTATACAAGTGTATAAGCAACAGTTAATTGAAGGATCACGTGATGGTCAGATGGCCATATACTGCATATTTGCTGACATACAGTTTTAAATGAAACTTGAATCTTGGCTTCAAGTCAGTTAATCTGGAGGCTTTGGCTGTTAAAGTCTAGTGAAAGAGAGAAGTAGTTAGGAGGAAATAAACCACCCATACATGAGCTAACCTCTTTACAACTTGGCTGAAACAAATAAATACCAGAAAGTGGATTAAGTGTTATAGTACTTTATTTAAAAAAAAAAAATTCAAATTTTGATCTTGTCATTATTACAATGAAACACTGATAGCAAAATGTTTACATCTTGAACTTCCAGTTAAAAAGGTTCTTGGTGCTTTGAAGTACTTAATTTCACTCTACAAGTGTACACTGAATAGACAGTACACAAAGAGAGATAATACCTTGAACTATTCACTCTCACCCTCTCTAATTGACCCTTTCACCTTGATCTTGGCAGTGGAAATGATGTCCCGTGTCTCCGCCTCTAACTTGGTCATGACCTTAATAGGAAAAGATGAACGAGCCTTTGCTGAGAAAAAAAAAAAAAAAGGACAAAGGCTGGTTTAACTGCGTTTTTCTCACCTCAGACCAAACTCCAATATGATGCCTAGTGTTTGCTGCTCTACACCTAAGAAATGGAAAGGTTGAATTCCAAACCGTTGGTCACATTTTTGTTTTGTTTGCAGAACAACAAGAAAAGAGGAAACAAATTTGACAGATGATTCAGCATGATTAGTAAATGGGTCTTAACTCTTTACTAAGCAAAACGCATGGCTAAGAGTACAATATAATAATATAAGGGTCCTGCATGGCACTGGCACAGTAAAATACAAATATGTGTTAGAATGAATAATGCTCAAGTGTTAAAACGAATGGGGCAGGGGGGAAAGCAAAAAGGGTTCAGGAGAGTAATTTAAGAAGGAGAGTCATATTTTCACACTGCAACCTTTCCAATTCTTTACACTGTGTGTTGTGTTCTCTCATTACCTAATCATATATAATTACAGAATGAATCGATCAAATCAGGAATATTTTGAATTGCAGACACTGGTGCCATATCATATGCAGTCCCATTTAAAGAAAAGGGGAGAGTCTACACAAAAATAGTAAGAAAGAAGAACAAAGCTAAATACATAACAGGGGAAAAAAAAAAAAAAAAAAAAAAAAGGGGAAACCAGGCATAAACTGAGGGCTGAAGCTGGAAAGTGAGGAATGAAGCTAAAGTGCTACCTACAACAAAAAAGGAACTTGCCCTTGTTCAGCCACCCAGCAATAATTGAAGGGGGTAAAGTGGGTAGAAAGGGTGGGGGTGGGGGAGGTAAGGAAGGAAAAAGAGGAGGGTGCAGATGTTTAGAAGTTGTTGAGATCCAGCAGGGTGGCATCCAGAGTGGCGTGGATCTTGACGTTCTCCTCTTTAGCGACAGCGAGCCTCTCTGCAAGACATGCAAAAAGGGGAGGTGTGAGACAGACCATGACCACGTCACAGACGCATCAAATATCCTTTCAAATACATCAAACAGGATGTGCGGACATTTTCGCAAGCAGGTGAAATATCTGAAAGACTCGGCTGTTGGTGTGTACCAGAGACGAATGTAAAAACGGAATTGAAATCTAATTCCTAAAGCATGATTCCCACATCAAGGACAACGTTATTAAGAAACCGAACAGAGCAGACATGTTTGGTTATGCAAGTTGATCTGAATGAATAAATAAATTAAAATCAAGCCATGCTGGAACCTGTTGAATATTTGTTGCAAGTGTCAAATGGAATGAACAGTCCAATCTCTGTTTAACAAGAAGAATGGCATTGCAGGAATTCAAATGACTAAATAAAAGGCGACTCAGATCTTAATTATATCATTAAATTAATTATTGCTGGTAGCAGACAGTAGAACAGTACAAACAAATCAGATAAAAATGCTACCATATACACACACGTTAGTAGATTGCCGTTACACCTTCCGGTTCTACTGTTTAGCTATTCTGTAAATCTATACAACTGTCACTGCTGTGGACCCTCTCGCCCTTCAGACATATCAGATTCGTTCTGCTGCTCTACTTCTGCTTCACTTCTGACTCATCTTCTGCTCCTGGTCCCGCACATGGATTCCCTAAAGATTTCCACTTCCCAAAAACAAGTTTATGTTTCAGTCTTTAAGTCTCACCCTTTCTTCATGTCTCTCTGTCTATCTGGCGTCACCCAGAAGAGTTGGGTTACTCTGAAGGTGGGGGCTTTCTTTGCCATGGTCCCCTCTGGCTTGTTCATTAGGGATCTGAATTCGCTAAATCATAATTGTAAATACTGCATTTACTACACCAACCAGGCACAACATTATGACCACCTGCCTAATCTTGTATTGGTCCCCCTTTTGCTGCCACCTTTCTATCAGAACCAGCATTAACTTCCTCAGCCATGTGAGCAACAGTAGCCCGTCTGTTGGATCGGATCACACGGTCCAGCCTTCGCTCTCTACAGGCATCAATGAGCCTTGGTCGTCCATGACCCTGTTGCTGGTTCACCACTGTCATGATGAGGAGATAATCTGTCTTATTCACTTCACCTCTCACTGCTCATGTTATGCTTGATCAATGTATATTAAAAGTAAAGAGGAAAACATGGCTTCTATGAACATCTCGACCATTTCTGTTGTTTAAACCTTGCTAAACCTGCTTCCCTAATGCCAGCTTTAACATGTAATTAGCTTGGTTTCAGATCTAACACTGGAACCTACAATCTCCACAAGAGCTTGCAGATGAAGATCATAATACTGCATACCTACATCAAAATCTGCCTTTGAATGAACTGAGGTGCAGGCTATGGGGCTTTAAAGCGAATCCTTTGATTCCCGAGTCATGTATGCAAACCATGTTTTAAGAACCGGCTACATATGACCCAGTAATGTTTTAATAAATGTGTTTCATTACAACATCCCAAGGTTTAAGTCTCTTGATTTCATTCATGTAGCATTTCTTTGTTGTACTGATCAGAGAAAAACAGCATTGTATCAAAGATTTAAAATGGAAACCTCAGATCAAATTTTCATAATGACAACACATCATATCACGGCTTGTATTATAAGAGAAAAATACAAGAGATTGTACAAATGTACAACAGACAAGAAAAAGGATAAATTACATGAAAGTGAACGGTGACCCACAGAGAGAGAGAGAGAGAGAGAGAGAGAGAGAGAGAGAGAGAGAGAATGAGAACATGGGACAAAGCAACATGAGTAAGAAAAGATAGAAACAGAGCCAGAAAATAAGCAATCATGAGTCAAGAATCGAGAGAGAGAGAGAGAGAGAGAGAGAGAGAGAGAGAGAGAGAGAGATGGCTCAGGCAAACTAACTACATGCCAGAACAGAAAGTGATGAAATCAGAGTGAATTGAGCGGTGACAGGGAATGAACACAGAGTCCTGGCCTCAACATAGTTCAGGAATGAGCTGCTAGCAAAGGCAATGTAGAGAGTGGGAAGGAGAGAATGTAGGCGAAAGGGAGGGAGGGAGGGAGAGAGAGAAAGAGAGAGAGAGAAAAGTGGAACGCAACACTGCAGTGTGCACATGGTTGCCTTGACATCCAAGCCATGCTTTAACTCTAAAGAGCTGACATTACTCAATAAGCCACTGATTATTAAACATCAGCTGGGATACTGGTGGCTTCACATATTATGTATTAAATAATGAGCTACTTAAAGCCCATATACATTTCCATTAATCTGAAGCATCAGATTGTGTTCAACAATGATGAACTGAATTTGCAGATTTTATAGGTAGGGATGAATTATAATTATGCAAGTGATTTCATTTTGTGCATCCTTACAACACACAGAAAAACTCCCTCAATGAACTCTACACTCCAGATGAACACCATGCAGGAAACTACTCTTACCATGCTGGTGGTTAAAAAAAATTAAAAAAAAAAAAACGTTATTCTATAGTGAGCTAACACACACCAATCTCAGCTACAGCTCTCATAGCAGCATGCGAAGAGCAATCGATAAGGTTGTGATGTAACGGCATAGTGTGTGTAGGTGGGCAACTACAGGTCTATTTTCGTCTGTTCTACCATGTTATGTTCTCTGAATCTTCTGCATGGAGGAACCACAACCGCAAGAGAAAAAAAGGAGGAACTCTGAGTTCAAGGAAGCATTATTAGTAACCAAAGACATTTTTAGCCTGTGAGAGGGTGATGGTGGACTGTACTGAACAAATCTTGTTTTGTCTGTACAATAAAGGCTAATGGACTGTTAAGAGCATCAAGGGAAACCAAGCTCCCCGTGAGGAATGTTTGTTTAATATTCTGCACTCAAGGTGAATCTGAGCTACAAATACAAAGCTGAAACTGGACATACGATGGATGTCATACAATCTATTCTGTGATATAACCACTCAGTTTGTGTGCGCTGTTAATTCTCTTTATAAGTGCTTTAATGTGGTAAAACACTCTACACACATGGCGAGTTGGTCTCAATCCGAGTGCTGTGTTTACATAAAGTGTTACATTCGGATGCCCTATGCTCTCTGGAGTGATGGTTGGTTCAGGAAGTGCACATGCAGCTCACTCCACTGCACACACATGCTAAGTATTTACATGGAGATCATGTGATTAAGAGCATGGTCCGGCTCTTCTCTAATGGCATTGTACTCAGTTTCTGTGGATGTACACACAGCGATCAGAAGGTAAACGTAGAAATTTTGAGGCAAGATAAACAGAGTGACGTCCGAGTTGCCTACCTTCCAAATCATCGATCGTCTTCTCAAGTTTGGTCACTGATCTTTCGCCGAACTCGGCACGGGTCTCAGCCTGAGGAATGAAAACAGCCAAGACGTGTCAAATTTCCCAGTCAAAACATTTAGTTTTACAGCAAAAAGAAAAAAAAAAAAAAAAAAAAAAAGTAGGCAAACTAACAAAGGTTTCTTCTTACTCCAAATGTACTAAAGATTGAGTAAGATTTGCACTGGAGTTACAATCTGAATACAGCTAACAAACAAGGATGCCACGAGCTACCAGTTTAGTACTGTGCATGCTTGTTTCCTCTATAAAAAAAAAAAAAAAAAAAAAACTACTTCTTTATACATTTCACCAAAAAAAAAAAAAACTGCTGATATAGTTTCTAAAATTGAGAACAAAAAAATGACAAAAGGATGTCGGTAAAAGGGTGCCAGAAGTTATAACTGCTTCAGTGAAACTACTTCCTATTTTGCTTTTGAAGCATATCTGATTCAAAACAGACATTTGCAGAGTGCTAAAAGGAGTTAAAAGTTTCATTTATCTGTTAGCAAGATTACATTTGTAACTCCACTGCATCTAGATTGTTTGGGGGGGGGGGGGGGGGTTTGAAATACTATGAATGATGTAAAATGTTTACATCCATGCCAAACCCAAATGCTTACATAAAACTGACTTGTAAGCATGATAAGTTGACGTGTGGAGGTCTGGGGAAAACCAGTTGCATGCTGCTGTGGCTAAAACAAGCCATCTGCTTATGTTGTCTAAAACCTTGCTAGCCAAGTGTCATTTTCTCACAGAGGAAATGTCATAATTTGTCAAGTTGCTAAATGTTTGCATGTTGTAGCAAGATGGAAATAATGCAAAGCAATTCTGTTTGTAATCAAATGCCAGCTTTCAAAAAAAAGTCTGGTCCCTTTTCACTTTTGATGGTAAACCAAAAGAATGCTAGTGGTTGAGATGCATTTCAGATGCATGAAACATTTCAGTTCAGGAAAGTCACTACATTGCTACATGCAGCAGAAAAGTGCCATGTTAACAATAAGAGGGGATTTCACAGGATGCTACAAAAATGGTATTTTTGTGTGTGTGTTGTATCATGTAACTGACTAAGCTGCTGCAACAAGAATTTCCCCTCATGGGATCAAGCAAGGAAGGAAGGAAGGAAGGAAAAGTAAGCAAGAACGCAGGAAGAGAAAGCAAGAAAGCAAGCAAGAAAGGAAAGAAAGAAAGCAAGAAAGGAAGAAAGAAATAAAGCAATAAGGAAGGACAAAGTCAGTCAGTAGGTAGCTGTGTGTCTAACTGCAAAGCCAAGTCAGTGTGAAAAAACCCAACTGTGAATGGTATTTTAGTGCAAAACTGTAGTGAAGCCCCACCTCCTTCAGCTTATCCGTGAGAATCTTGATCTCTTCCTCGTACTTGTCCTCTTTCTGGGAATACTGCAAATGAACAAACAGTGGCAGCAGCCAATCAGAGAACCACATTGTTCAAAACCAGAGGCTTTATCATCAGACACACCAAGGCCCCATGTCTTCCACAGCAGCAAACCTATGTCTACTATTAATAAGGTCACTGATCTACCTGATTCCAGACACAAAGCATGTGCACATGTCCACATTCGCGAAAAATCGGCAAACCAATCTTCATAAAACACTGTTTTCTGGTGGAATAAGAGAGTACCAGTTCTGCTTTCCTGTGTCATTGGCTGAAGTTAGAGAAGAGCAGCTAAGCTATTTTTAAAATTAGCTCCCTTGAGGTTTCAGGAAGAGTACTGGAATGGGGGAAAAAAATCTCCAGAGTGAGCTGAATCAGCCAGAGAGCTCCAACAATCACAGACCCGTAGATATCTAGAGTACTGACGTCATGTAAAATGCCTGCGTGTCTGTGCATAGCTGTCTTAAAAATGGGGGGAAAAAGCTAAAAAGCAGTGACCACATCAAAAAATAGATGAATTAAATTACAAGCTTCTGAATAGTAAAATTAAGAGCTGAAAAATATCTGCAGACTTTTTCAAAGGCATTTCTGCCCACCCTGCTCCAGGATCTCCTCCCTATTGGTTGATGTAAGCTACAAAGTATACAAACCTCTGAAAAACAAAAAAACATGACTTTTTTTTTTTTACTATTAACTGATATGGTTACAGCTCTACAAGTTAAAACAGATAGCTTGTTCCTGCACAAGCATATGACACCCTCCAGAAAAAACAAGTCAGGTACAAACAGGCTCTCAGATGAAGTGCTCAAAAATGACTCCAAAGCAAAAGGACAAAAAAAAAAATACATTATAATATAGAAATCAACTTAAATACAGTTTGTATTCACTATTCTTGTCTGAGCACAATACTAACACAGCCTCACATTGTTTCAATGACAGACTTAATATGTCCAGCAACAGAAATTGTGAAATATTGCCTGGTCCCATTGGCAAATACTGAATAAGATAAGAGCAGGATTGGTAAATACATACTCATAGCTGGATGTAATGGACAAAAATTCTGCATTTAATATTAAACATTTTAATACAGGAAATTTGGTGGCTTCATTACCCATGACCATACTTAAATAAGAAATGACAAAATATTACGCAAAAGAACAGCACAGATGCCTGTGGCTAGCAGGACTAAGCAGCCGGGGTCTTTTGATAAGGCTGGGCTTGTACGCTGCCGATAAGCAAATGAGGCCCTTAGTCTGGAATCAGTTTTCCCAAAAGTACTGTAGTATCTTAGAGCGTCTTATAATCCCACAAGCATGCACAAGTTCTCTTTCTCTCTTTTTCCTACCTTCTCAGCTTGGGCCTCCAAGGACTTTAAGGTATTGGTGACATTTCTCAGCTCCTCCTCCAATTCCGCACATTTGCTGCAGATTTTTTTTTTTTTTTTTTATATTTCACATTTTGGTGTTTGACAGAGAGATGGGGAAAGTGTGGGGAAAGAGTAGAAAGACATTGGAAAGATCAAGAGTCAGAATGTGGAAGAAAGAGGGAGAATTGAGAAGGTAATGAAAAAGGATTATGTGGGAATATCAAAATGACAAAAATGAAGGGAAAAGGGAAAGAAGGGAGGGGGCACAAAAAAGACAAATTTACAACAGAAAACACAGAGAAAAAACAAACACACACTATGGACTGCTAGTGTATGATCTGGGTGTAATTAGTTCATCCCTCAACAGAAAGGAGCCATGTTGGATTCTAGATGAACTAAAAATAGTCAACTGTCACACAGGCAACCAAAAACTGGAATGGAAATGATGAGATGGAGTGAAAAAGACTGAACCACATCCATGCAGTTGAAAACGAGCGTAAACCACACAGATCATTCACTTAGTCAAGAAAGAATGAAGGGAAGGTGAGCAGATGGTCAAACAGGAGGACGAGAGTAGCCGGGTCAGTCGAGGGCTGGGGATTTTCAAACACCTTTCTGAACCTCTCTAAACCTCTACTGAAAGACAAAGGCGCATGCAGCATGGTCACTGAGCCCTCAGTTTGACAGAAATACCAGTTCTAGGCGGCTTGGTAAAACGTATAAAGCCAAGGCCCACTTTCGCTCATCCCCGGGGCCTGTAAGAGGAACCCGCTGGGAAACAGAACTGGGCCAGTACCTTGTCTTCAGCTGCCTGCAGACTCTTCAGCGTTTGGTCGTAACCCCTCAGCAGCTCCTCCAATCGGCGTCTATTGCTGTTTTATGCGGTGGGTGGGGGAGGAAGAGGAAGTAGGAGGGGCGAAGACATGACAGGGCAGACCCAAAGCGCATGCAGGTAGGGATGGGTGTGTGGGAGGTTTCATAACATGCACACAGTCATACAGATGGGAAAAGGAGGAAGCACAGGTAATGTTGAGTCATGATAAGTACGGCATTCCCACTTTTATGGTGATCTGAACAAAGTAAGCACTTTCCAAGAGCTGCATTTAAAATCTTTCCCATTTATTATGCACTTACTTAAGCTTCAAAGATAGTGAACTGTTTTTTAAAGACAGAGACATAAAGGTGGGGTTGCTCTTGATGTGTGCTAAAAACAACATGCAATTAAATGGAAAAAAAACCAAAACAAAACTAAAGGCACTGCTTGACAGGACAGGGCTCCTGATGGCTCTGGCGAGGGCTTTTAATGCTGTTAAATGGTGGTGGGTGATCCAGATGTTAATTTGAAGGCTACCTAAAAGAGGAACTCTAAAATGTAAGCTGCCAGCTTTAAATAAAGCAAAGTCACCCATGTGTGCAGGGTAAAATGCAAAAATAGCTCTTCTATCCATAAATGGTTAGAGAAGGCTGGGTGTGTGCGATTTGGGCTATCGGCCACGAAGAACTCCTAGTGTGTGTGTCTCTATGATGACTGAAAGCCTGACTCACGCCTCAGCAACTTCTGCTCGCTCCTCTGTGCGCTCCAAATCACCCTCAATGATGACAAGCTTACGAGCCACCTGCAAACACATGCACACATTTAGAGAACAGCAGGCTTTAGCTAAAAAAGCAAAAACAGCTTGGGGAAGAAAAAAACTTCACCTCCTCGTATTTGCGGTCAGCTTCCTCTGCAATGTGCTTGGCCTCCTTCAGCTGGATCTCCTGCAGCTCCATCTTCTCTTCATCCTTTAGAGCCCTGTTCTCAATCACTTTCATACCCCTGAGACACACAAACACAACAAAAATTTGAAACGACAGTAAAACACGAGTCGTTTCCGACATTAACGCTCATATCTAAGAATCTACACCAAACTGAAATGTTAAGATGCACAATAAGTCCATTTAAAAGAGACACTGCTAAACTTGCACATGAGTACATTAATATACTTTTACACTCTATTCTAGGCTTGCTAAAATTTTAAACTTCCAAGGTTATGACAATCACAGCTTCACTATGTTGTACACCCATTTATAAAGCTACATAACGGTACACAGGTAACTGTTCAGTCATGAAACCAAACCTACTCCACACTGTTGCTGTAATAGTATAGTATAATTGCTACAAATATATGAATAATAAATTAGATTTCTTTTCCTGAAATATTAAGCTACAGCTTCACAGCCCAGCCCAGGGTGTAGCGACTATCGTCATCTAATGTTAATATTTGTTACTTTAAAACCTGAAGCAATACACAAATTGATTAGTAACAATTGATATTTAGCTAGCTAACTGAACCAACCACAGACCATCATTAACAAAGAAAACATGCGCTATATTGCCAAAAGTTTTGGGACACCCCTCCGAATCACTGAATTCAGGTGTTGGGCTCGGCCCCTTAGTTCCAGTGAAAGGAACTCTTAATGCTTCAGCTTCATACCAAGACATTTTGGACAATTTCATGCTCCCAACTTTGTGGGAACAGTTTGGGGATGACCCCTTCCTGTTCCAACATGACTACACACCAGTAACCAAAGCAAGGTCCATAAAGACTTGGAGGAGTGAGTTTGGTGTGGAGGAACTTCACAGAGTCCTGACCTCAACCTGATAGAACACCTTATTAGAGCGGAGACTGTGAGCCAGACCTTCTCATCCATCAGTGCCTGACCTCACAGATGCACTTCTAGAGGAAGGGTCAATAATTCCCATAAGCACACTCCTAAACCTTATGGAAAGCCTTCCCAGAAGAGTTGAAGCTGTTACAGCTGCAAAGGGTGGGTCAACTCCATATTACATTCATGTGCATGTAAAGGCAGATGTCCAACACTTTTGGCAATATAGTGTATATGCATTTATTTAATAGTCTTTAATAAAACCTACAACTTCACAAACATTGATTATAATCCAATCATTTTCATCCAGTCACCATTTCTTCAGCTTCCCTGCATTTGTTATCCTTCCAGTCAACCTTATGCTTCTTGCCCAGTCCAAGGATTTACCCAGCAGGAAAGCTCGCACTTGATTTAGTTCAGAGAGTCAGGCTGCACACACACATAATAGAAAAGCGCAAAATACTGCAAGTCTCACCTAAAACCAGCTGAGTGTTTTAATCCAATATGCCAAATCTAGCTGGATTTGTGCACAAACTATGAATTTTGTGGCAATTAAACCTGTAAAATCTTAATTTTACTGTATCATTTCATGAATTATATTCAGACTAGGATACATTTTTTAACTAGTAGGCTGGATTTAGTGTATATGGGACTTCTGGAGCAAATGTGTCCTAGAGCTAGGCTTAAATCAGCTGTATTGCATAAGAGCTGGCACCCAGTGATGTGTAAAGAATGGAGATAAGACCAGAACTGGAATGCAGCCTTGAGTCACACATCATGCAACACGCTACTGCTTCTATCAAAAATACATCCACTGGTCTCAATAATACAGTGTTTAAGGCTTGGCTCATTGAGGTCAAGCCCACGCACACACCTCTCGCTCTCATCTGCAGCCTTCTCTGCCTCCTCCAGTTTCTGCAAAGCTGTGGTGAGCCTCTCCTGAGCACGATCCAGTTCCTCTTCCACCAGCTGGATGCGCCTGTTCAGAGAAGCAACGTTCGCCTCGGCCTACATTCAAGACGAGAGAAAGCCAAGAAGAATGAGGGCGGGGGAGAGGACATGAATGAGAGTTCAACATTCATCCATCACAAAGCTCAGTGGACACCCCACCTTGACTGATATCTCTCTCTCTCTCTCTCTCTCTCTCTCTCTCCCTCTAGTCATCTTTCTTTCTATCTCTCTATCCTTTTCTCTCTCTGTCTATCCATCTCACTATCAATCTCTCTTACACACACAGCTTTTTAGTAAGCTTAATGGTCCTAATTAACACATTTTGAATAACCATCACACCTGGCTATGTTTCTACAATAAAAAGGATTTCCAAATCTTAAGAAGACAAAAAAACAAGAGGGTCTAAAGGAAGATGGAAACCAGATGGAGGAGAATTGTTTGGCCGGGGGCTTGAGGAGGGGGACACTGCCAGAAACCCAAAGCACGTGCACATACCATGGGTCCCTACAAGTAGGTCAAAATATGCAACTACAATAAGCCAAGTGCGAAATATGACAACCGAGAGATGGGAAAGTGCAACATTGCTGCCATGGCAATGCTGTGACAGCTTGTGGGGGAGATAAACTCGCCAAGTCTGCTTAATGCAAACACTATTGCCATGGAGATATGAAAATGTACTCTCAACCCAAAATATTCCTCCTCCTCCACTAAAAATAAATTTTTTAAAAAATTAACTGGGCAGAGCTTCTTCCAGAAGGTCCTGCATGGTGCTTTAAAGGTGAAAGGGTGCTGCTGATGATCAAGGGTATTTTACATTTCGATTTTGCAAAACCGGACGGTGCTGCGGTGAGCATCGCTTCCTGTCTGGCTCCAGGGCCCGCAATCAGTTGGCAAGCACACTTCCTGTGGCAGCTGAGCATGACTCTGGAGACTGGAAACCTCCTTCATCCTAAACAGACATTCCCAACAAAGGTCAGACACAGACGTCTGACACTGTGCTATCAGAGTGACAACTCTGTGTGACTTCTTTTTAAGGAACCTAATCAACCAGTCCAACTGCTCTTTGTTTAGCCCCTGAGGTAACCCTGGTGAATAACACCACACATCACTAAACAGTCTCCTTTGTCGGTTTCTTTGGAGCCTTTGGAGTCTCTTACTATATCCAGCATCATGATGTCTAAAATGTAAGTTTTCCTAACCAACAAAGCATCTGCAAACCCCAGCCCCTACCCGTCAAAGCCAACATTATGTAATCTCTAAAAAATGCTATTCATACACTCATTTACACATTTACATGTCAGTTACAGCTGCAAGCCAGCAACGGTGCTATTTTCATCAAAACACAGCATCTCACTTATACCTAAAGCTGGAAAATATGTGAGAAAATACAACATGAGAAATTTTCCACAATATATTGAGGTACCACAGTCAATCAGGCTACTGCTCCTGCATTATACATCTTCCTATTTATCTTGTGCAGATATTAAGTAAGGAATAAAACACTTAGGGTGAGCCGTTATAAGAAATTAATCAATGATCTAGCAGGTACCTTGGTAAAAGTTTCCTTTTACCATTAAGAAATTTAATATTTCAATAACAGTGCAATGACATTTCTTTTCCATCACAGTGATTTAGCAAGTATCACTACTCTTAATTTATTCTTTATTGACACAATGAAGATTTATCCATCCCATTTTATGCATAAGTTTTTATTATGTAAATTAAGCTGTAAAATCATCCATTCCCTCTTTCTTTTCTTGAAATTGAGAGGAAAATAATTCAGCTTGTAATGTTAAAGTGCAAACTCCTCTGTCCCCCCCAACCCCCCAGTCATCAAGTTCATTTCGTCAGCGTCACACTTTCTACTCTGTGCAATCACAGTACAGTCAATCTAACCTAATAATACGTTCAAGTAAGCACTTTAATTATATAGCTGCAGTTAGAATCACAGACCTACACTATATTGCCAAAAGTTTTGCATCACCCCTCCGAATCACTGAATTGAGGTGCGTTTTTTTAAGGGTTTGGGCTCGGCCCCTTAGTTCCAGTGAAAGGAACTCTTAATGCTTCAGCTTCATACCAAGATATTTTGGACAATTTCATGCTCCAAACTTTGTGGGAACAGTTTGGGGATGACCCCTTCCTGTTCCAACATGACTGCACACCAGTGCACAAAGCAAGGTCCATAAAGACATGGATGAGAGTTTGGTGTGGAGGAACTTGACCGGCCTGCACAGAGTCCTGACCTCAACCTGATAGAACACCTTTGGGATGAATTAGAGCGGAGACTGTGAGTCAGGCCAAAACTGGGTCGTTTACATAAACATGAATGTAATACTGAGTTGGCCCGCCCCTTTACAGCTATAACAGCTTCGACTCTTCTGGGAAGGCTTTCCACAAGGTTTAGGAGTGCGTTTATGGGAATTTTTGACCATTACTCTAGAAGCGCATTTGTGAGGTTGGACGAGAAGGCCTCGCTCTAATTCATCCCAAAGGTGTTCCATCAGGTTGAAGTCAGGACTATATGAAGTTCCTCCACACCAAACTCACTCATCCATGTCTTTATGGACCTTGACTGATGCACAGTCATGTTGGAACAGGAAGGGGTCATCCCCAAACCGCCCCCACAAAGCTGGGAGCATGAAATTGTCCAAAATGTCTTGGTATGAAGCTGAAGCATTAAGAGTTCATTTCACTGGAACCAAGAGGCCGAGCCAAAACCCTGAACTCAATGATTTGGAGGAGTGTCCCAAAACTTTCAGAAATATAGATCTCCAGAGGTGCTGTTGGAGAAAATCAATCAATATTCTTAACAGGACTGAACCATTCAATCTGTGCACTCTCTTTTTATTCCTCCTCCCAACTATCTGCAACTTCCTGTGAGCAAGACTCTTAACTGTGAACTGATCACTTGTTTCCTGACTCAACTGCCAAATGAGCAACTGTACAAAAACCCCAGTTACATTATGAATTAAAAACATGACATTAGTTTAAGATGACGAGCCCTTTACACAAGCATGATGCTGTTGGTTTCATGACAAGAGCTGTTTGTTTGTCGTCTTTACCTGTTCCCTGGAGCGTTTTTCCTCCTCGAGCTGTCTCTGCAGGACCTCGGCTCTCTCCTCGGCTTCATCCGCCTGTTGCTGAAGAACTTTAATCTTGCGCTTCACCGCTTCTACACTGTTCACACCGGCCATTTTTATAACTACACCCTTTTCTCAAGACGCTATCAAACACGTTGTTGTATGGATTTTGTTGTTTTTATTCTCAGAGCAATGCGGCGCAGCTGTACCGAGCGCGTGCTAGCTTTTTAAATACGAATCAGACCCGTTAAAAATCTGTGCGCGAGACAAAACTATATCGATAATTCTATAAGCAGTCGACTTTTTTTTTTTTTTTTTTTTTTTAAGTATAGCGATTTCACTATGAAGAAAAACGGGCGTCTTAGGGAAGAAACGAAAAGGAAAAATAGAACGATATGGAGAAAAAAAACCCACGAATATTTAACTTGGCTTATATTAGCTTAGCTTAATGTTTCGGTTTGGTGAGCTAGCCGATAGCGCGAGCTAGCCTTCGCGGATGTTTGAAATTGAGGCGACGAACTGATTTTCTTTCCCCTAAAATCTTCAGATTGTTTTCTTCTTTGCGAAAGAAATCCAACCAAACACTCCAAAGGATTATATTTATAAAAAAAAAAAAAAAAAGAATAAAATAGCAGCCAATGAAGCAAACGGAGGCTAAAGGAAAGCTGTAGGGTGTCGCTTTCCCAGGTCTGGCTCGCGCACAACCTCCTGTTCTCTCTTCACTCACTCATTAGCCCACTTTCAGCTTCCTCATATTAATGCCACTTCCGCCGCACCCCGCCCTGGAAACCGGAAGTAACGATCCTTCTTTGTACGATAATGTCATTAGAAGCAATTCGTTTCCTTTTTTTTTTTTTTTTACAAAGATTAATAAATGTCTAAACATAAATCGAACTCGATTTAAAAAATAGTAGGATTTTTTAAAAAACTGATACAAAAAAGATATTCGTCGTTAAATGTATTTTCAGCATATGGCCACTAGATGGCGGTGTGCTTTAACAATTTTGGCAACATGACTTTTCAACATAGACCTGAAGCTTGGCAGTTCTGGAACACAACCATGTCCCATTCTGCTCCATACTGTTCTAACAGATCCTCAGATTTACAAATACACTATAATGCCAAAAGTTTTGGGACATCCCTCTAAATCACTGAATTCAGGTGTTGTTTTTCAGGGGTTGGGCTCGGCCCCTTAGTTCCAGTGAAAGGAACGCTTAATGCTTCAGCATCATACCAAGACATTTAGGGCAATTTCATGCTCCCAAGTTTGGGGATGACCCCTTCCTGTTCCAACATGACTGTGCACCAGTGGTCCATAAAGACATGGATGAGTGAGTTTGGTGTGGACTGGCCTGACCTCAACCCGATAGAACACCATTGGGATGAATTAGAGCGGAGACTGCGAGCCAGATCTTCTCATCCAACATCAGTGCCTGACCTCACAAATGTGCTTCTAGAGGAATGGGGTCAAAAATTCCCATAAACACACTCCTAAACCTTGTGGAAAGCCTTCCCAGAAGAGTTGAAGCTGTTATAGCTACAAAGGGTGGGACAACTCCATATTACATTCATGTGCATGTAAAGGCAGACGTCCCAAATCTTTTAGCAATATAGTTTATGTTGTTCCTTGGTTTTTTTTCCACTTTTAACAATTGCCAACTTTACAGAAATCTAAAAGTAGCATTAGATTCTCAATGAGCTAGCCGGAGTGACAAAGACAAGCTCCCCAAGACGACATAAGGAAAAAGCCATGACAGAAACCAGACACCAGACCACTCATCCTCTTCTGGGTGACGCCACATAATGGAATTATAATCCATTTAGGTATTCAGTGTTATACTGAGTGAGCGTCATGGGTCATGCACAGGACAGTCTTTATGATTAGAGCAGTTTAGCACAAATCTACAGCATGCAGTTAAGATCTGGGCAGAGACACTTTAAGCTCTTTTTTATTCTGTGTATTTAATACACCCATATATAAAACAGTGACATCATTGTTGTCATATGTATTGCAGAGGGACACAAGGAAGGAAGCACACACTTTTCCCAAAAGGAAAGAGGATAACAATGTGAACCAATACAAAAAAAATGCTGAATCAGGAGATAGGAAAAGGATATGTCAAGGGTTAAAGTTCGGGTCATTCTCTTTTGAGGTCTTTGGAGGTGTCTAGGTGTTGGGGGTTAAAACCTTCCTAATTTGTAGCTTCCGTTTTGGAACCAAATCCACTGCAGGTCAATGGAATCAGTGCAGGAGTGGCTCAGGAGGAACATGATTTAACACAAAAGCTTCTCCAAATCTCCTAACTGAACATCTCCTGTTTCTATAATAGCAAGAAGAAGGTTCATGCGGACTGAGACTTATTATAGATTTACACTTTATGGGGTTTTATTCCTCACATACTGCACCATTTATCATCAAATACCATTTATAATTGATATTTTCTTTTTATCCATTAAAAGTTACATTTACATCCTGTTGCCACTTCCAGAAACTATACATTTCTCACCATCCAGTCTATTTTTTTTTAAGTTAATAAGACAAAAAATTCTTTTTTTTTATGTTACAGAGAAACCATAAAGCGTGAACAACTCCACTGTCCAGAAAAAAAGTTACGGCATAACCATGGACACTGTAGAGTCCTGAAGACTCCTTCCATACAAATACATGTCTCCTCAAAAGATACGTCACCATAGCAATAAGTCCACACAATAATAATAATAATATTGATAATAATAATGATAATAATAATAATAATAATAATAATAATAATAATAATAATAATAATAATAATAATAATAATGCACCACAGTGCAATTTCTCTTTCTTATGGTTTTAATCCTAAACCAAGACAGAATGTGAAATATTCTGAGAATGTTAAATAACCATGTAGCAAAGTGTACAGTATGTGAGTCAGGGAAAGTAAATTTCTGTACAGGTTCAATTGCAATCTTTCTCCTCGCTTGTTCCATGCTTGTTCCTCTATGCATCCTCAGATCGACACAGAGCCAGGAGAGCCAGCTGCAGCTCGCCTTTGAATTCTTTCTGTAAGTTAGAGGACATGGTGAACACCACAGCTGTTTTATTTATAGAAAGTGTGAGGTGTGTGATCTGACCTGTATGGTGGAGTAAAGGGAGAGATTGGTCAGTTTGCAGAACTCGACCCTCACCCGCAGGAGGTCCTCTTCACTCCGAGCCACCATGATACCATTAACCACAGAGCTTTTCTGGTACACACACACACACACACACACACACACACACACACACACACACACAAACACACACACACACAGACTGTAGTCGCTTAATAACTGATGAAATAGTAACGACTGTAGATAATAAGCCTCCTTACCTTCATGCTGGTGTGTAAGCGCTGGGCTAAGAAGAGCGGTGTGTTTTGGATAGTGTTAACTACAGAAACACACAAAAATAAAAAATAAAAAGTCATCCTTCATTTCAGAAAATAAAATATACACTATATTGCCAAAGGTTTTGGGACACCCCTTCAAATCAACAGAACAAAGAGCTCTTAGTGCTTCAGCATACCAAGACATTTTGGACAATTTCATGTTGACCCCTTCCTGTTCCAACATGACTGCACACCAGTGCACAAAGCAAGGTCCATAAAGACATGGATGAGTGAGTTTGGTGTGGAGTCCTGACTTCAACCTGATAGAACACCTTTGGGATGAATTAGAGCGAGGCCTTCTCGTCCAACATCAGTGCCTGACCTCACAAGTGCGTTTCTAGAGAAATGGTCAAAAATTCCCATAAACACACTCCTAAACCTTGTGGAAAGCCTTACCAGAAGAGTTGAAGCTGTTATAGCTGCCAACTCCATATTACATTCATGTGCATGTAAAGGCAGACGTCCCAGTTTTTGCTCTGACTCGCAGTCTCTGCTCAAATTTATCCCAAAGGTGTTCTATGGGGTTGAAGTCAGGACTCTGTGCAGGCCAGGCAAGTTCCTTCACACCAAACTTACTCATCTATGTCTTTATGGACCTTGCTTTGTGCACTGGTCCGCAGTCATGTTGGAACAGGTTGGAGCCAGGAATCGTGTCCTTACCCAAAATCCGCAGCCCCATTCGCACGTCTCCTGAGAAGCTGTTCTGGATAGTTTTCTCCACTGCCTCGCCTTTCTGATCCTCAAGCCTAGAAAGCACTATTAGAACAGCGTTAAGTCACACTGGGTGCACGTACACCGATCAAGCATAACATTATGACCATGTCCCTAATATTGTGTTGATCCCCCTTTTGCTGTCGAAACAGCCCTGACCCATCGAGGCATGGACTCCACTAGATCCCTGAAGGTGTACTGTGGTATCTGGCACCAAGATGTTAGCAGCAGATCCTTTAAGTCTTGTAAGCTGCAAGGTGGCGCCTTCATGGGCTTAAAGGATACTTACAGCATATAAAGGATAATTTTGATAGATACTGACCACTGCAGACCGGGAACACCTCCACAAGAGCTGCAGTTTTGGAGATGCTCTGATCCAGTCGTCTAGACATCACAATTTGGCCTTTCGTAAAACTCGCTCAAATCCTTACGCTTGTTCATTTTTCCTGCTTCTAACACATCAACTTTGAGGACAAAATTCACTTGCTGCCTAATATATCCCACCCACTAACAGGTGCCATGATGAGGAGATGATCAGTGTTATTCATGTCACCTCTCAGTGCTCATAATGTTATGCCTGATTGGTGTAAAGGTTAGCGTTTGTGTTTGAGGGTGTGGTTAAGGTTAAGGTTAAGGTCATACCTCTGTTGAGATGGTCAGAATTGCGTGACGTGAGCACCTGAATCCAGGGCTCAGGGTTAGATTTCTTTCCGATGATAGCGTCTCTGAGTTTCTAAGCACACGAAGACATGTTCAATATGTTCTCACACCTTGTACATTAAAAACACAACGTCTGGAATTTACTTTTTTTATGATATGAGAGATAAAGGCACACCTTGACATCTTGCTCAATAAGCTCATAATCGATCTTGCTGGGCGTGTTTATCTCCTCCTTCTGTTCATATGACAGAAACATCACACTGTATCATCGTTCCTTACAAGTGAGCTTTAATAAAGCAATACATTTTTGCTCATCAGACTGTACCTTCAATATGGCCAGCACCAGCTTGGTAAATTCTTTACTCGTCTCACTGATCAGGTCGTTCTCCAGATAACGGCTGTACGCTGTGACCAAAAACGAACATCGGTAAGTTCTACAATATCAGCTAAATTCTGCATTCTGATTGGTCAGAATAGGTTGATTCATTTTCTATAAACAGCAGCTTTACCTTGCTGACTGCAAAATTACTATTAGTGCACTCGTTCAAATACATCATTGAAATACTGCATATGTTGAGGAGACATTTATATTCTACCATTCACAGAAGGAGTCTCCAGTGTCAGTGTTTTGTACAAGTCAGTATTTTCCTCCACTGGAAATATATATAACAGCACATCACTATATGTGTTTTATATGTTCTAATATCCATTATTTCTTGTTCCTCACCTTCATAATACGCTACAGTGATATGTCGGAGCTGGTTCTGTGATCTGGTGCACAAGACCTCCAGGAGAGCTTCCTCGTCTGTCCCGAGACCCTGCGAGAATTGTTTTTTAGAAAATGAGTCAAATTTGTATTGCTGTTGATGCATTTGACAGAAAGTTTGATATCTATATGGCTCAATGTTTAAGGCTCTGGGTTCTGATCAGAAAGTCCTAGTCCTTGAACAAGGGTCTTAACCCTCTCTGGGACCATTCCAGGGACCCTGTATTTTAGATCCTGCACTCGGATCCTAAGCTGGGATATGCAAAGAAAAGAATTTCAGTGTACTGTAATGTATATTTGACAGATAAATGCTTCTTGTGCTTCTATGTCGTTGAACACCACAGGTGTTTTTACCGAAGATTAAAAAAAAAGGAATAAAAAACAACTCAGGATGTGATATAAGGAAATAATCAACTTAAGCATCATTCTGCTGCCTCTCACCTCCATGGACTGTCGAAGGCGATGAGCGTCAAAGCGAGCTGGAGTCATCATGAGTCCTAACAGCAGATCCTGCACAGCTCCTGAAAGACCTTTCTTCAGAGCTGCGCTCAGACCCTGAACAAGAAAAACGCACCTAATCAGAATCGCAGAAATTAGTTCAATCCTTATATCATGATCAGGATGTACAACCATGAAAGTACCTATAAAAATGAAGTTGATTACAGTGGAAACTCGTCTTATGAATTAAATTCATTCTGGAGGTCGAGTTCTTAAGGTAAAAATTTGTATTGCGGTAGGAATGGTCCCATACTAAATAATGTTAAATGCAGATAATCTGTTCCAGCCACCCAAAAATATTAGCAGTATTCCCAATACGAAGCGTATGTAAACTGTACGGCTGTTTACAAAGAACTGACCCAAGCCAAGCATTCCATTTCAAGGGTCCTCACAGGAAGTCATGCCACCAAGCTTGGGCTAAAAATAGAACAGACCGCCCACACCACCAATCTGTCAACAAAAAAACACCCGAAAAATCACCTAGCTTTTGAACGCATGCTGAAGGCAACATTGGTATCGTGGGTTGATTCTTTCCAAACAACTTTTGCTGACTGAAAAAAAGTTCCGAAAATGCGTAAACTCACTTCGCTTGGCTTTCCATTGATGCAAACAACGTACGGCGTTCAGTGCGATTCGTTTGTATACTGAAAATGCTTTATATGCCGATGCAAAATTTAAATTCTTAAGGGCGAAAGTTTGTAAAGGAGGGCATTTGTATACCACTGTATACTTTTTATCCATTTATAGTAGACACTTAACAAATAAGTTTCTCACCTTATAACAGCCTTAAGCAGCTGTTTACTCAACATCTTTTTTCCTCATTCTGACCAATCAGATTTGAGCATTCAGCAGCGCTGTAAAGTCTTACCTTCTGTGTGTGGTTTTGGAAGACTGAAGCGATGCTCTGTCTTTGGGCATTGGTCCTGTTAGTAAGGATGTTTATCACAGTCACCACATCAGCATCTACCCCACAACACACACACACACACATCCATAAGCTGCTAAGTTGATAGAATATCTGCATAATCAGCTAGCACCTATTTTCACACTGATCTAACTCAAGTTATATGTTTCTCCCCTGTCCACTTTGGTGTGTCTTAATTCATCAGCTGGATGAAGCAGGATCATACTTTTCTTATCCAGCGCCGCGTGAATCTGATGTGCGTCCAGATCCGGATCGAACGGCAGAAACGGACGGACGGTCCCAAGAGTTCCCCACCACATCTGAAATGACAGCGTAAAAAAAATGTTTAAAAGGCATAAAACGGCTCCAAAGGATTTAAATATGATAAATAAAAATACATACGGACTGTTTCGTTGTAATATACTCGACTGTAATCGGTTCGTTCTCCATTTCCGGGCAAGAAGCACGTGCCTGCAGGTTAGCATTAAATAGAATAGTTTCGCTTAGCAAGTTTAGGAAATGATAATGACTTTAATTAAGTTGTAAAGACATGGTAATAAAAAAAAGAAAATGACAAGCAAACAATCTTCCTGTTACTCTAAATACAGTCCATCAGGCATGATGTGTGCGTGGTGTCTTGACATGTGCTTCAGGCTACAAGGCTAACCTGGCTAACACAGCTAAAAGTAAGCTTAGCTTGTAGCTAGCGATTAGCAATATGCAAACTGCAGTGGCTTTGTTTAGTGTTAAACACAATCAACCAGAGTAAACCAGTTTAAATCGTTATTTCATACATTAGGCTACATACAAGTGCATGAATTGCTTCACATATACCACAAAAAAACGTGGCATCCATAACGTTATGTTTTCCTCACAAGAAATAGTTCCAAAAATGAATTTCCTCCATTCACCACAGCAATTTGCCAGCACTTGAATGTGGTATTTAATAATGGACAACATTTCACATGTTGGGCAGCATGGTGGCTTAGTGGTTAGTACTGTTGCTTCACATCAAGAAGGTCTTGGGTTTGAATTTCCTTTCTGTGTGGAGTTTGCATATTCTCCTCAAGCCTGTGTGGGATTACTCCGGGTACTCCGGTTTCCTCCCACGGTCCAAAAACATGTACATTAGGTTGATTGGTAATTCTAAATTGCCCATAGGAGTGAGTGTGTGTGGTTGTCTATCTATATGTGTGACACTGTGATGGACTGGTGACCTGTCTAGGGTGTACTCCTGCCTTTCGCCCAGTGTGTGATGGGATAGGCTCCAGCAGATCCCCGTGACCCTAATTAGGAATAAAGTCGGTATAGAAAATGGATGGATTTCACACGTTCTATTGATTATTAGTTGTATTTATTTACATGGCATGGAGTGTTGTAGGAAAAAAAAGAACTTGGTAAGGGAAATGACTGTTTGTATAATAGTTATACAGAACATATGTGATAACAAGAAGTTGTATCATGGATGTTTGACAACTTGAGATGCCTTTCACCTCGACACAGCTGTACAGAGTGGCTATTTGAGCTACAGTAGCATTCCTGTTAGCTCTAAGTCTGTTATTCTCCTGTGACCTTGCTCATCAACATACCATCTTTCCATGTTTTTGGTTTCTTGCAGCATTCTGTGTAAACCCCAGTGACTGATTTTCCGAAATTCAAAGAATCAGCAACCATGCCACGATAAAACTCACATAGATCGCTTGTTTGATGTAAACACTGACTAAATTTCTTAACCTGTATCTGCATTATTATCGCTATTATCTGCTGCCGACTGACCTATCGATTGGATAACTTCACGAATGGTCAGGCAAACAGATTAACACGTGGGACGTAAATATGGATCTAAAAACTACATTTCCCAGCAGTCCACACTTTACTCTTTATCATGGTTGTAAGATATGGAGTAGTAGGAAACATATTGTGATATTCTGAGCTTCACAACTTGTTCGGCATTCACCAGGTAAATAGTTGACTTGGGCTTGTTTAGAAATGTTCTCCTCCATGACTATCAGGTGTTTATTTTCCTAGTGTGATTATATTAATTAATCATTGTATCCATTATTACATAATACAGTATGAATATAACAAGCCGGTCAAATAGGCTACAGCATTTAAGAGGGTCAGGATTACTTTAAGAAAACAAGAAAGAAAGAAAGAAAGAAAGAAAGAAAGACCAACTCAAAAAAGAATGCAAGGAAGGACAAAGAAAGGAAGGATTAAGTGGAAGGGGTGGAGAAGAAAGAAAGAAAGAAAGAAAGAAAGAAAGGAACGATTAAATGGAGGGGGTGAAGAAGAAAGAAAGAGGAAGGAAGGAAGGAAGGAAGGAAGGAAGGAAGGACCAACTCAAGGAAGAAAGGAAGGAAGGAAGGAAGAAAGAAAGAAAGAAAGAAAGAAAGAAAGGAAGAAAGAAAGAAAGAAAGAAAGAAAGAAAGAAAGAAAGAAAGAAAGAGGACATTTCTGTTCATTTTTTGAATGTAAGCTTCATAAAAAAACAATATACAAAAAAAAACAAAATTCTTACTCAAGTGTGAAAACTTTTGAAATATAAATATGAATATTACTATTTATTTATTTATTTATTTTAATAAATGTCCTCTCCAACTGTCCAGATTAAACAATAAACCCAGCAGCTTACTTACTGAAGGTGACAAGACGGTGGCGTTTTCTCCTCAGGTGTGTGTGATCCTCACGTGTGTGTAATCCTCAGACGTGTGTGATCCTCAGGCGTGTGTGATCCTCACATGTGTGTGATCCTCAGGTGTGTGATCCTTAGGTGTGTGTGATCCTTCACCTGTCGCACAATCCGGCACTTCTCCTGATCGACTGTTGGACTCGACTCCAGGCGTCCTCTTCTGTTTGCTGATAAGGGCGTGTTGTAGACATCCGCTGTTGTCAGATCCTCTTTCTCCTCTTTAGCTATTGGCTGAGGCGTGTAAGGCTCGACTGTGGTCAGTCGTGCAGAATAGATGTAGTCATTGTTGTTGTTTTTTTTATCTTCCACATAGACCCACCCAGACATGACTGTGTATCGAGCAGAGGGTAAAAAAAAATGGTGTCATGTAGACGTACAGTTTTTCATTGCAATTCCCACCCACTCCTGCAGGAATTCTGACCACTCCCACTGCCCTTATTTGTTTGTTTTGGGGCCTTGGGTGGATGTCAGTCCTGATCTCATACCCCTAGAGTCCTGGTGTCATATTAAGACCTGTGTGTGTGTGTGTGTGTGTGTATATGATAAACAGTGGTCTACTCTTTCAAAACATTCTTCAACAGAACTGTTCAGTACACAGTCTGTACAACATACTGTATGAGCATATTTTATATAATTTGTGAAATATTTATGGAACTAAAAAATAAACAAGAGTCCACATGTAAAATTTATGTCAAATTTTCTTCCTTAATATATTAATTAATATTTTAATATATTTTTATGTGCTTTATCCATAAGACTTTTTTAAACATGAAGGCAATGTTTGTATTTATATATATTTTTCCGATTCATTTTTTCCACGCTATTTTCTTTTCACATGATTCATTTATTCTCATGTAATTTGTTTCCCATGTTTTATTATTTTCACATCATTTTTCTTTTATTTTCATGTCTTATTGTTTTAAAAAAAATATGTCGATTCATGTGTGATTTTTTTTTTCACATGATTTTCAAATGATTTCCTTTTTATTATTTTATTTTATATATATATATATATATACATATATATATATATATATATATAATATATACATATATATATATATATATATATATATATATATATATATATATATATATATATATATATATACATATATATATATATATATATATAATATATAGATTCATTTTTCATGTGTGATTTTTTTATGTTTACTTTTAATTCCTTCACAAATCTCTCACTCTTTTTAAGATGATTTAAAATGATTAATTTTATCAAGTTTTTTATTTATTTATTTTGTTGAAAAATTAGTGCATATAATTTTTCCCACCACGATTTGATTTCATATTTTTTTTCACATGATTGCAATTTCAGGCCATATAATCACGTTACTTGAGTGTGATTTTTTCCCAATAAGCTAACACCAGAATCACATCATTCAAAAATTAAGCGAAATGAATAATGAATGTTAATTCAGGGTGGCTCAAGTGGTAAAGGCTATGGGTCATTGACCGGAAGATCAGGGTTCAAGCCCCAAGCACTACCAAGCTGCCACTGCTGGGTCCTAAAGCAAGGCCCCCAACCCACCCTGCTCCAGGGGCACTGCATCATGGCTGACCCTGCACTCTGACACCCAACCCCCAAGGATGGGATATGCAAAGAAAGAATTTCACTGTGCAGTAATGTATACATGACAAATAAAGGCGACTTAACAAAAGCCGTGTCAGAACCACACACAGATACAGTTATGAACATACAGTATATTGCCAAAAGTATTCGCTCACCCATCCAAATAATCAGAATCAGGTGTTCCAATCACTTCCATGGCCACAGGTGTATAAAATCAAGCACCTAGGCATGCAGACTGTTTTTACAAACATTTGTGAAAGAATGGGTCGCTCTCAGGAGCTCAGTGAATTCCAGCGTGGAACTGTGATAGGATGCCACCTGTGCAACAAATCCAGTCGTGAAATTTCCTCGCTCCTAAATATTCCACAGTCAACTGTCAGCTGTATTATAAGAACGTGGAAGTGTTTGGGAACGACAGCAACTCAGCCACGAAGTGGTAGGCCACGTAAACTGACGGAGTGGGGTCAGCGGATGCTGAGGCGCATAGTGCGAAGAGGTCGCCAACTTTCTGCAGAGTCAATCGCTACAGACCTCCAAACTTCATGTGGCCATCAGATTAGCTCAAGAACAGTGCGCAGAGAGCTTCATGGAATGGGTTTCCATGGCCGAGCAGCTGCATCCAAGCCATACATCACCAAGTGCAATGCAAAGCGTCGGATGCAGTGGTGTAAAGCACGCCGCCACTGGACTCTAGAGCAGTGGAGACGCGTTCTCTGGAGTGACGAATCGCGCTTCTCCATCTGGCAATCTGATGGACGAGTCTGGGTTTGGGGGTTGCCAGGAGAACGGTACTTGTCTGACTGCATTGTGCCAAGTGTAAAGTTTGGTGGAGGGGGGATTATGGTGTGGGGTTGTTTTTCAGGAGCTGGGCTTGGCCCCTTAGTTCCAGTGAAAGGAACTCTGAATGCTTCAGCATACCAAGACATTTTGGACAATTTGAACAGTTTGGAGCTGGCCCCTTCCTCTTCCAACATGACTGTGCACCAGTGCACAAAGCAAGGTCCATAAAGACATGGATGACAGAGTCTGGTGTGGATGAACTTGACTGGCCTGCACAGAATCCTGACCTCAACCCGATAGAACACCTTTAGGATGAATTAGGAATGGGATGTCACTTAAGTTCATATGCGAGTCAAGGCAGGTGAGCAAATACTTTTGGCAATATAGTGTATAACCCCAATATTATCATCATTGCACTGGCTACCTGTTAAGTTTAGAACTGATTATAAACTAGCACTACTTATGTACAAAGCTCTAAATGGTTCAGCTCCCATGTATCTAGCCAGACTTCTAACACGTCACAATCCACCATGCTCCTTAAGATCACAAAACTCCAGACTTCTGGTTGTTCCCAGAATATCAAAGTCTACAAAAGGGGGTTGAGCATTTTTGTATTTAGCTCCTAATCTTTGGAATAACCTTCCTGACAGTGTTCGGGGCTCAGACACAGTTTAAACGTAGATTAAAGACATCTCTCTTTTCCCTGGCATACACATAATACATCCCATAACCTTGTACTCCAGTACATCCAATTAAATGCACATTATCATCTAGTGCTTGCTAATACTATGAACAGCAGCTACGCTAATTCCGTTCCACTTATTTCACATTTTCTACCCATCCCGAGACATATAAAGATTGTGCCAGCTCCAGTAGACCTTCATTGAGAAGAGGCCAACCTCGCGAGGATCCTGAGACATCCAGAGATGGACCGGCTCCTCTGGGTTCTGCTTTGTGAGGATTTGAGTATTCAAAGCAATGTGGACTTCGAGGACGACAACCACTTCCTAATTTATACAACATTCTACATATGCTGTATCTGCGTCACACAACTGACTACATGAGTGCAGAAAGGACATTGTTCATAATCACACTGTTCTGTGTTTAGAATAATTTATAATCACGGGGTCACCCAGATGAGGATGAGGTTCCCTTTTGAGTCTGGTTCCTCTCAAGGTTTCTTCCTCATACCATCTAAGGGAGTTTTTCCTCGCCACAGTCGCCTTGCTCACTAGGGATGATTTTGTCGAACATCTAGGACTTTTGCACTATGTTCTGTAAAGCTGCTTTGAGACAATGTCCATTGTTAAAAGTGCTATACAAATAAAATTGAATTTGAAATTAATAAAGAGCCGGGCAGCACTGTTGCCTCACAGCAAGAAGGTCCTGGGTTTGAATCCCGGGTTCGAACAAGCAGGGGCCTTTCTGTGTGGAGTTTGCATGTGCCTGCGTGGATTTACTCCGGGTACTCCGGTTTCCTCCCACAGTCCAAAAACATGTACATTAGGTTGATTGGTAATTCTAAATTGCCCATAGGAGTGAGTGTGAGTGTGTGTGGTTGTCTGTCTATATGTGTGGCCCTGTGATGGACTGGTGACCTGTCCATGGTGTACCCCTGCCTTTCACCCAATGTGTGCTGGGATAGGCTCCAGCAGGTCCCCATGACCCTAATTAGGAATAAAGCGGGTATAGAAGGTGGATGGGTGGATGAATGGATGAATAAAGAGTCCAAAAACCGTTGGAATTCCTACAGTATATTTAAACATCACAATGCAAACAAGCAGTTAAGTTCAAGTAATAAAAACAATAAAATTACAACATAAAAGTCTTAAAAAAGATTACACTAAAAGATACAAGATCATTCGTTTGAGCTCATTTCTTTCTTTTCTCTCTCTCTTTTTCTTCCAAAACCTTCCAAATATTTTTTTTTTTACAGATACATAATATACACAAAATACAGAGAAAAAAAAACCCTTCATTGACCAGTAATGAGTTTCATTTGAGACTAGTTCGTCTACTTCAGAACAACGACGCAGGATGGATGAGCTGATGGATCATACCACTATCGTGTATGGAAGGGGTGATGGTGGTGTATTGTATATCTGATGTTCTACATGCATTACCAAAATGTACTAAACATGATCACTGTCATCTAATCTATAGAATAGTGTGTGTGTATATTATATATATATATATATATATATATATATATATATCGTTTACCATTGATTTATCTAACTGCCCAACAACTTTGGTCATATTTTTTTTGTTTGTTGAGATGATTGGTCACCCATTTTTTGAGTTTCTTCAAACCCAGGTCCAACTTCAATAGAGCTGAAAACTTATAAAAGTATCAAAAAAATTTAGCCTGGTCTCTCATGGTTATTTTTTTTCTTCTATAAATTATCTTACGATGACCATGTTCGGACACCCAGCTCGTTTACATACAGTACATGATTTCATCATGATTACATCCAGGATTAGGCCTCCTTTCTAGTTCAGTCATTTTCACGAAATAGTAAAAATAATAAGAAACAAGAGAGTTCCAAGCACTTAGTGCTTGGGCCCCTGAAAAAGGCAGGCAGTCGTAGGCTACAGTTCATGGTAAGAGGTTATTCTGAGATAAATTATTAAGACAGAGGTTGCTCAAGTCCATGATTATAAAGGCAAAAATTAAAAAAACCATTCCTTAGAATCCTTCTTTCTCCGCTCTGATCTCCTCGTCCTTGAGAATTTCGAAGAAGGCTTTTCTTTCTCTCGGGCGTGTCGCAGGAGAGCGGAGGCGTTGTGTAGCGTTTTTTTGTTGTATACAGGAAATTAAGACCCGGTTGGTACCCGATGTTAACTGTGGCCGGAGTCGCCGTCCGGAGCTTCGGTTATGCACTCGCTTTCTTCTGGGATGTCTTGTAGATCTACACACACACACACACACACACACACATACATGATTGCATGAGACATGAAACCAGCAGTGATCAAAGGTAGTGGGTGTGTGTGGTTGGGTGGTGATGCAACAGTGTGTGTTGTCAGTCTTCAAAGAGATGTGTGTGTTGAGGAAGAGAAGGTTAAATATTGACAGAGAATAGCCAGATCCACCCAGAGTATAAACAGAGAGAGACAGAGAGAGAGAGAGAGAGAGAGAGAGAGAGAGATACAGGATGTAACATTCAGACACACCTATACACTAAGAGAGAGAAAGAAAGAGAGCGAGAGAGAGAGAGAGCGAGAGAGAGAGAGAGAGAGAGAGAGAAAGAGATGGGATGTAACATTCAGACACACCTATACACTAAAAGAGAGAAAGAGAGAAATAGAAAGAGAGAGAGAGAGAGAGAGAGAGAGAGAGAAAGAGATGGGATGTAACATTCAGACACACCTATACACTAAAAGAGAGAAAGAGAGAAATAGAAAGAGAGCGAGAGAGAGAGAGAGATGGGATGTAACATTCAGACACACCTATACACTAAGAGAGAGAAAGAAAGAGAGAGAGAGAGAGAGAGAGAGAGAGAGAGAGAGAGAGAGAGAGAGAGAGAGAGAAAGAGATGGGATGTAACATTCAGACACACCTATACACTAAAAGAGAGAAAGAGAGAAATAGAAAGAGAGCGAGAGAGAGAGAGAGATGGGATGTAACATTCAGACACACCTATACACTAAGAGAGAGAAAGAAAGAGAGAGAGAGAGAGAGAGAGAGAGAGAGAGCGAGAGAGAGCGAGAGAGAGAGAGAGAGAGAGAGAGAGAGAGAGAGAGAAAGAGATGGGATGTAACATTCAGACACACCTATACACTAAAAGAGAGAAAGAGAGAAATAGAAAGAGAGAGAGAGAGAGAGAGAGAGAGAGAGAGAGAGAGAGAAAGAGATGGGATGTAACATTCAGACACACCTATACACTAAAAGAGAGAAAGAGAGAAACAGAAAGAGAGAGAGAGAGAGAGAGAGAGAGAGAGAGAGAGAGAGAGAGAGAGAAAGAGATGGGATGTAACATTCAGACACACCTATACACTAAAAGAGAGAAAGAGAGAAATAGAAAGAGAGAGAGAGAGAGAGAGAAAGAGATGGGATGTAACATTCAGACACACCTATACACTAAGAGAGAGAGAGATAGAAAGAGAGAGAGATAGAAAGACAGAGAGCCTGGAGATTTTTTATATTTCACACAATGCAGACTGATGCAGCGGCGCTTTAGTCTTTTGGTCTGTCCAATGCTTCAAGCTTCAAAACGCTTTCCTTTCATGCTAATATCAGCATCAACACCACCGCTACACGTACGCGCACATTTTCCTAAAAAGTGATGTATCTCTGAGTGAAGCTACCGGAATGATCGCTAGTACAGAGGGAATACGGAGAGAACACAGATGAAAGAATGCTGCTAGTGTTGCTACTTGCTCTGTGTTTAGTGTCAGGATTAAGGTTTTGTTCCAGATTTCTCTGGTGTCCAGCGCTCACCTCTGGGACTGTCTGAGCGTGGGGAAATACGAACTTCTTCCTCTTCTTCAGAATCTTCTTCCTCGCTTCCCTCCTGAACGCCATCTAACTGGTCAGCTTCCTGACAGGCCAGTGGGGCGAGGGGGACGTGGCTTCCATCACTTCCTCTCCGCTGAGGGACCAGAAAATAAATAGAAAGGATGTTAATGGGACAGAAGTCATAACAACTAGAAAAAAATAATAGCATCATAGCATTAAAATTTCCCCATTAACTCACAGTCCTCTTAATAACTCGCTATTCCACCGTAGTTATTACCGTACCGTATCACCGTAGCGCTATTAACGCCTTAGCAACTCACAGTTTCACCTTAATAACTCACTGTCACTTTATTAACTTACAATGTCACCTGAATGACTCACTATTTCACCTTAATAACTCACTATATCACTTTACTAGCTCATTATGTCACCTTAATAATTCACTAAGTTACCTGAGTGACTCACTATTTCAACTTAATAACTCACTATGTCACCTTAATAACTCACTATGTCACCTGAATGACACACTATTCCACCTTAATAACTTTCTGTCGCCTTAGCAACTCACTGTTTCACCTTAATAACTCACTATATCACATTACTAACTCACTATATCACCTGAATGGCACACTATTTCACCTTAATAACTTTGTCGCCTTAGTAACTCACTTTTAATAACTTGATATGCCACTTTACTAGCTCACTATGTCACCTTAATAACTTCCTAAGTCAGCCGAACAACTCACTGTCACCTTAACTTGCTAAGTCAGATAAACAACTGACTACTTCACCTTAATAACTCACTATGTCACCTTAATAACTTTGCATATCACCTACATAACTCATAGTTTCACCTTAATAACTTGTTTCATCATAATCATTCACTACGCCACCTTAATAACTGACTATTTCACCTTAATAACCCTCTACTAGCTGTAGATTCCATTCTGATATCTGACGGATTTGTTATTAGGATTTAATCGAAGCGCTCACCTGTGTGGTTGTTGTGTCTGTGCTGTCTCGTTTGTGTGTGCCCTGCAGCTCCCTCAGCTGAGCCTCCAGCTGCGTCCTCGCCCGTTCGCTGTCCCTCAGCCGGGGTTCGAGTGGGCGTAGGCGACACACCTCCTCGTGAAGCAGGGCGTAGTGTCTCTGCAGCAGAGCCTGATCCGCACCCGCACCGGGCAACACGCCCTCCATCAGGGCGTCACGCGACAGGGAGCGGCTCAGACGCAGAGGCGCAGAGCCCAGAGGACTGGGGGTGGAGGTGGATGGAGTGGAGCAGGAAGTGGAGGTGGAGCCGTCGCGCATGCACAGCTCCAGGATGGAGTCCTGTCTGATTACTGCTGCCTGGAGAGAGAGAGAGAGAGAGAGAGAGAGGATGAACAATGAGACTTTTAGAACAGAAATGATTCAGAGAATGCAGAATCAATGCAATCTTAAACACTGACCTGTAGTGCGTGGAGATGCGTGCTGAGGTTCACAAGTCTTTGGCAAACTTCCTAAAACACAAATTGGTGAGTTAGAATCACATTTCCAATAAATTTATTTACTTATTTTTTTGCTATAGGAACAAATCTGTACCTCATTGGGAGTTCTGTCCTGCAACTGGTTACCGTTTCTGTCCTGCTTAAAATAAATAAATAAATAATTAATTAATTGCTTATAATTACTCAAAACAGCTGTAAACATCTGCAAGTTGATTTTAGAGTGAGTTTTTGCATTTACAAAAAAATAAAAGTGACCCTATTTATAATCAAAGCACAGATGTTATTTTTTGGACCACATCTGGAGGTCCCTGGATGCTGGGAATGCAATAAATGAATGCTGGTGAAGCCACCATTTTGTCCTGGGGTGTGTAAACTTTTGCACTTATCTGTATAACTGTGTGTGTCTTACTTTTTGTGACGAACCGTTCCCATCGTGAGTTCCGTTCACTGAAATCGCCTCGCCGTCTAAAATAAAAAAGTAAAGATTTAATAATCTCATTAAGACATTAAAACATCAGCTCTATAATAGGTAAAAGGAGAGAGGAAGCTCTTACTGCTCACTGGCGCCTCCGTGTGGTTCTGGACACTGTTGGAACTGCAGGAACGAGGAATCTCAATGCTGGAGCCGAGAAGCAGTTCGCTCAATCTGTCCACTAGATTCAGATAAAGAAAGAGTTAATACAAATTCATAAAATTCTACAGTTTGTTTAGAAAGTGTTTAGTGTATTTTACAGCATCGGACCTTCAGCGATGGCGTTGTTGAGAAGTTTCTCAGCTTGGAGCGCGTGCGGCGTGTCGGCTCTGAACATGTTCCTAGAGCTGGTGGGCATGGTGACCTCTTGATTTCCAGTGACCTCTGCCAGATCCGAAAACAGGGTCACACGCTCCTGAAGGAGTTCCAGGACTTCCCGGTCCTTCTGCTGAATATCGGCTGATAGGAGGAGAAATGAAAAGAGACAGAGAGAGAGAGAGAGAGAGAGAGTGAGAGAGAGAGAGAATCTATTTAAGATTTTTCATGTTTATCAGTTTCCGGATTTAAGGTCAGATTTCAGGGGATGACTCAGAATTCCCGCTTTTCCCTAGTCGGAAGTGGGAATTCTGCTGCCCATATCCCATAAATGCAGCGTTAAATTAGATTTTCCATCATGTCATGCTATTTCAGGGATGACAATAGGGCTCAGATTGGTACAGACCTCTGAGTCTACGCAGAAGAGCTTTGTCCTCTGTCTCAATCAGAGGGAAATCGTCTCTAGAGGGACATCTGCGGAAGAGGAAAGTTTGGGTCATTAAAATACGGAACTGTTTTTCTTCCCCATTGCAAAATTATTAAGCACTTTTAATCAAATTGTCTAATATAATTAATATATATTTCTTAAACTCACACACACACACACACAGTATATGCACATATATACGCGTGTGTGTGTGTGAGATATGTTATAGCTCGGGATCCTTCCATGACATCAATGAGATTTTCACTGACCTGCTCACAGCCTGCTGAATGATTTTCATCCAGTTGTTTCTGTCTTCTTTGGATGCGCCATGCAGCTCGTACATCTCCGGAGGGGTGGAGTCACTGATGAGGAACATCCCTCGTTCCTGATTGGCTATATCTCTGACGATCAGGTTCTGGAGCGACAGAACTGACGGCTTGTCCTTTAGGGGGCATAAGAAGAGGAAGAGACGACGCTGTTGGTTTACTGTGCGTTTGTGTTTTTTTTAGTTATTTTCTTAGATGCTTATTTGAACTGTGATGCAAAAACGTTTCCGGATTTCCGAGACCTCTGACTCACTTACCAGACATGGGAAAAAATATTTCTGGTCTTTTTCCTGCATGAACACCAGGATATCGGTCATCAACAAAACCTGCACGTCTGTGAAAATAAACAGGAATGTAAACACTGGGTCGTAATAATCAGGCTTAAATACACACACACACACACACACACACACACACCTTTGAGTCTCGAGCCCTGTGTCATTTTTAACAGCAGCGTTCCCTCATGAAGGAGTCTTCTCCGGAGCAGCTCTCCGCCTCGGAAGACTCCTCCACCCCTCACTTCGGTCTCGGCCCGTGGGTCCAGCCGGGCCCGGATCTCTTGCAGCTTCTGCGTCAGCTCCAGTTCCTGAACCTGCTGATCCACAGAACTCAGGAGCTCACGGATCAGCACTAGCGCCTGACTCAGAGACTCGGCTTCTTCCTCGCTACCTGCGGGACCGAAACCGTCCAGAGATGGGATTAGTCTTAAGAGCGGTTAAAGTCTGACCGACACGCACCCACACCTGGCAACATCTTCTGACCAATCAGGACGGAGAATTCAACCACACAAATTACAATTTGCAGCTCTGCTATACGAGGATCAGCAGCGCCTCACCTTTTGTATTGTCCAGTATGCGCTGGATCAGCACTGGGTACTTGGTGATGCGCTGTGTGACCAGCAGGATGCATTCTTGGACTCCGTGGCGACGGAGAAGCGATCCTCTACTCACTCTCTGCCCAGGAAAAACAAAACAAATCTTCAGTAATTCGTTCATTCCTCACTCTACTGACCTGCTGAGATCCTCTCCTGTCACTCACCCGGATGAAGTTTTGGAACCTCTTGTCCCGTGCCAGCAGCTCCTTGTAGAGCTTCACGGCTTTCAGGTGCCGGCTGCAGAATTCGGCGTAGCACTTGCGCATCTCGTCTGCGTTCTGACCCGAAAACTGGAAGGAAAGAAAGAAAGGTTCTTTTATTTAGTAAAGGAGGAGAAATAGATTAGGATCTCTTTAGAAGCCCAGTATCAGCGCTCACCTGCTCTACCAGAACGTCTCCCAGCTTCTGGATGGTGAAGTTAGTGGTGCTCCCCGGCGCCAGGCTGTGGTTCCGTCGGCTCAGGAGCTGACTGACGAAGCGTGAGTGCAGCGCCACCAGCTGGTCGAGGCACGGAAAGACGGCATGCACTACCCCCGGCTCCAGCATCACTTCCTCCAGCATGCCGCGTCGAAACACTCCCTCCATGATGCGCAGCGTCCGCACGTGATGCAGCTCCGTCTGGATCAGCTCTGTTGTGAAAGTATTAAAGGTTATCATCCACTTTGTTCAGTGAAATCAGTTAAACCACGCTGTTGTCGCTGCTCAGACGCTCACCGTAGATGACGTCCTGCCTCTTGATGACGTCTTTGCGGTGAGTCTGCAGGTAGGATGCATCCACCGCCAAACTCCACGAGTCTGCCTCGAAATCCCGGCCCTCTCTCTCCAACTCCTCCAGCATTGAGGCGTAATACACCTCTCCTGCATGTGTGTGTAGAGAGAAAGGAGAAATGCTACAAACCATACATTTTTCCGACACAACCAGATATCGTCAGCCACGATTATTTCCTGTCTCACCGTCATCGTTCAGAGACTCCATGGACATGGCTCTGTTCCTGAAGTTCAGCGAGTCGGTTGACTGCGAGAGGATGCGTCTCAAACCCAGAGGAGAGTCGTCGTTCAGATTACTACGAACACGCAACACAAACACACACTGAATATTACTGATAACACTGACAACACACAGATTTAATCAGATTTATTTTATTTCATCCTGTACTTAAAAGTTTTTTACTGGCCAAAAATGATGCTCTTAATCTAAATCTAAATTTAGATCTAAATGCAATATCAATTGCTATGTGCAATATTTTCTAGTTCCCAAGTACCTTTTTTGTACTTTGAATTCATTTGTATATATAGAATATTTCATTTATTTTTAATTTCTATTTTCTATTTCATTTAAATTTTCGAATACATTTTGTACTTTTGAATAATTACATAGAATATTTAATTCATTTTTCATTTATATTTTGCTTTTTTTTCCTGAATACATTTTGTACTTTCATATACATTTGTATATATAGAAATTTTTTATTTATTTATTTTATATTTTATTTATTTTTTAAACATTTTGCACTTTTGAATATGTTGTATATATAAATTATTTAATTTATTTTTTCTTTATATTTTATATTTCATTTATATTTTCGAATACATTTTGTACTTCTGAATACATTTGTATATATAGAATATTTCATCTATTTTCTATTTCTATTTTCTTTTTCTTTTTTTTCTCTTATTTTGTGCTTTTAAATACATTCATATATATAGAATACTTCATTTATTCATATTTTATTTCATTTACATTTTCAAATACATTTTGTACTGTTGAATAATTTGTATATATAGAATACTTCATTTATTTTTCATTTATATTTTATATTTCATTTACATTTTCGAATACATCCTGTACTTTAGAATAATTTGTATATACATAGAATATTTCATTTATTTCTTATTTATATTTTCGAATACATTTTGTACTTCTGAATACATTTGTATATATAGAATATTTCATCTATTTTCTATTTCTATTTTATTTTTCTTTTTTTTCTCTTATTTTGTGCTTTTAAATACATTCATATATATAGAATACTTCATTTATTCATATTTTATATTTCATTTACATTTTCAAATACATTTTGTACTGTTGAATAATTTGTATATATAGAATACTTCATTTATTTTTCATTTATATTTTATATTTCATTTACATTTTCGAATACATCCTGTACTTTAGAATAATTTGTATATACATAGAATATTTCATTTATTTCTTATTTATATTTTCGAATACATTTTGTACTTCTGAATACATTTGTATATATAGAATATTTCATCTATTTTCTATTTCTATTTTATTTTTCTTTTTTTTCTCTTATTTTGTGCTTTTAAATACATTCATATATATAGAATACTTCATTTATTCATATTTTATATTTCATTTACATTTTCAAATACATTTTGTACTGTTGAATAATTTGTATATATAGAATACTTCATTTATTTTTCATTTATATTTTATATTTCATTTACATTTTCGAATACATCCTGTACTTTAGAATAATTTGTATATACATAGAATATTTCATTTATTTCTTATTTATATTTTCGAATACATTTTGTACTTTTGAATAATTTGTATTTATAGAATAATTTATTTTTCATTTATATTTTAGAATACATTTGGCACTTTTGAATATATTTGTATATATAGATTATTTCATTAATTTTTAATTTATCTTTCAGTCTATATTTATTTTTCTTGTAATCTGAAGCAGTCTCTGCCAAAAGAATCTCCTTCGGGATTAATAAAGTTCTATCTCATCTTAAATAAAGACCTCCTCGCTGAGGTTTTCTCTCAGTCCCTCACCCTGCGATGTTATTGGTGGAGACGCTCTTGCTGAGGGACAGCGTGGAACGTCCTCTCCGGGAGCCGAGGAGAGACTGGCGGAGGCTGTCGGAGGGGTAGATGGCCGAGCTCGGTCTCTCCTTGATGATAGGAGCTGAGAAACAGAAAAAAAAACGAAGCGGTCAATTGAGCAAATATTGTTAAAGGGAATAGAGTGATACATAAAAACAGGAAAAAGAAACAAAGTACGCAGTCGTACAGGGCGGCATGGGAGAAGGCTGATATCTGTATAAAAACTTTATAACACCGTCCAATCATTGATATGGCGATTTATTTAACATTTATAGAAAGGAGTCTCCAGTGTCGGTGCTTCACAAGTCGATTATTTTCCTTCCAAGGACATTGCTCGAGGTTCGAGGATCTTCGTCAGCTCTTTAATCGCTCTACATGCTATAATATAAAAATAATCTATAATAATCCACACCACAAGTCACGCGTGACAAGATCACGGAGGAATTCTGTTCGAAGGGAGGATCTTTTCAAAGATAAACAAACAGAGAGGTGAGCCATGTCTCAGGAGCGAGTAGAAGATGATCCTGTTTAACCAGCGCAGCCTGAGATCTCGAACCGGTTTCGGATCTATTCGTGACTTTTAAATCTGAACGGCCAGCAGGAGACAGTGTCGCTCCTCTGGTCCACTCCGTCAGTCCTCCCACAGAGGGTGAAGGAGGTGATAAAGTGCTGAGAAAAGAGGAGAGAAAAAGAAAACAGAAAGCAAAGGAATCTGTTCAGGAGGAAAAGGGAGGCACTTACTTTTGGTGCGTAGGGCTACATTCTGAAGAGCTGAACTGTTCCTCCCCAGAGCCAACTTCTGCTGCTGCAGGAGAGGAAAAAGGGGGGGGGGGGAGATTCAGCATTTTATTTTTAGAAATAAAAAAATAAAAAACATAGAAAAGCAATGATACAGCATTTTATTTATAAATTACAGATTTATAAGTTACAGATCATATGACTTGATTTTATCGTACATTAGATTGAAATTCACTTTTGTGGGATTTAATTTGTATTAATATATATATATATATATATATATATATATATATATTTGGTTTTTGGTGTGTTAATTTTATTTTTATAAATTTTTTTTATTTTTTGTAAAAAAAATATATATTTCATTTTTTTAATAAATTTGTTTTTTTTTTCATTTTTTAACAATTAAAAATAAATAAATAAAATAATAAATAAAATAAAAATAATTCTTGTATTTTAGCTTGAGGCACTAACGCTAACCCTAAAGGCAAGGTGTGTTTTAACCCAGCCGTCAAAGATAAAAATTACTTACACATCTTAAGTTTCAAAAATTTCACAAAAAAATAAAAAAATAGAAGTATTCGGTTTCACTGAGGAATGACCCGAAACTGACTTGGTTTTTTGAGTTTCTGTCTAAATCATGCCTTCCATATTTCTCACGTGTGTTAGCTAACAGGAGATCTGCATGCTAGGTCTGGTTGTTTAATAAGAATGAATTTATTTCCATTTGGATTAAAGACTAAAAATTAAAATTAAAAAACTTAAAATTTTGTCTTGTACACTGTATATGTAGGATTTATTTTACAAAATAAAAGTCCCTCATTATATTTTTGCAGGATTGTACTTTAAACCGTTAGACAATTCCGATTTGTCGAAAAACAAAACAAAAATCGCAATGCACCATGGGAGATCTGTTAGCTGGAGTGTGCTCATTGATTCCATGTTTTGGATAGTTTCATGAGCAATATGTTTTAAAAAAAACTGGACGCTAATATAACGTCAAAACTTATCATAAGGTCATTTTCCACCTACATCCAACTAATAGAAACTGGTGAGTTTGTGAAAGATTGGCAGCACCTTTCCACCTCCTGCTGCCTCACTGACGCGACTTGGAAACTTGGATTATCTGACAATCGGCTTTTAGGCTAGTTTTGTGCTTTAGGCTAGCTTCGTACCTTCTGCTTCATTTTAGCGCAGTTGGCCAGCGTGTCTCGGCAGCGGTTGTGGATGGTGACATTGCAGGCTGCAAAACGAACAAAAAAACACGGAGAGTTAGGGATTCCTAGATAGATAGATAGATAGATAGATAGATAGATAGATAGACAGACAGACAGATAGACAGATAGATAGATAGATAGATAGATAGATAGATAGATAGATAGATAGATAGATAGATAGATAGATAGACATTAGATAGTCTGTGTGTGTGTGTATGTTTGAGAGAGAGAGAGAGAGAGACAGAGAGAGAGAGAGAGAGAGAGAGAGAGAGAGTGAGTAAGAGAGTGTGTGTGTGTCTGTGAGAGAGTGAACAAGTGTGTGTGCATATGTGTGTGAGAGAGAAAGTGTGAGTGTGTGTGTGTGAAGAAAAGCAGCTGCCTCCAGCCTGCCTTCACTCCCTCTGCTCCACCGCAACCGATTCTACACGGTACACACACACACACACACACACTTTCTCTCACACACACATATGCACACACACTTGTTCACTCTCTCACAGACACACACACACTCTCTTACTCACTCTCCAGCCTGGAGGCTGCCTCCAGGCTGCCTCCAGCCTGCCTTCACTCCCTCTGCTCCACCGCAACCGATTCTACACGGTACACATACACACACACACACCCAACATGACCTCACATATTTTCAAAACAAGCCGAACTTCCTCTCTCTCACACACACAGACACACACACACCACCTCTACACTTTATAACTTGCTCAGACATCCAGGATGTGTGATGTACAGCAGATGACTTCATGCTAGTGTCAGGCGATAAAAATGATCTTGATGCTGTGACACCTCTGTAGCGTTTGTGTTTGTTGCTGAAGCTCCTGAGATGAGCTCGATGTGTGTGTGTGTGTGTTTGTGTGACTGGCACTAGCGCTACACTCTGCAGTAAATCTGGCTGACTTCAGCAGAAAGGTTTGTCTGGCACGTGTCTGTTCCTTATCCTTTGCCTCTTCACGGTTTTCTGAAAGATTTCTGAGACATTCGATGCAGCTGCACACTCGCCTTCCATCATTGCTGCTGATCTCTCCAACCATCAACTCCTCAATCTGCATGAAAGAAACCAGGAACAAAAGAAAGAGCTTTCTCAGCTCTCTCTCTCTCTCTCTTACCTGCACTCACTCTCTCTCTCTCGCTTCATCTCTTTCTTTTCTCCCTTGGTCTCTCTCTCTCTCTTTTCTCCCTTGCTATCTCTCTCTCCCCCACCTCACCCCTCGACCCCCCCTCCTGCCGCTGGCCCAAGCTCTCATTTCTCCACATTGTTCCAGAGAGCATGCTTCCTGTGCGGTGTTTTGTAGACAGGAAGTTGTTCTTGTGCAGCAGGAAGTGTGTAAGGGTTGGCAGGAGAACAGTTAGATGGTGATTAACGTCCCGGGAGGCCGTGTCACGAAGGCCTAACAGGGGCATTTTACTCTCTTTATCCTGGGTCATGTTATGTTCAAGCTCAACTTACAGTAACAAAGTCACTTACAGTAACAAAACTTAAATACAACCTTAAGAAAAATAAATAAACAATTGAGGTCATGCATTAACATCAGTTCTTCTAGGATAATATAAACATAATAATAATAATCCTGGGATTTTTGTTTTATATAAAAATATTGATCCCAGCATGAAGATGTGAACTTAGAAGAAAAATAATCAACAGCACAATGTCACTGTTTCTGCCTAAAAGTTATTTTCCAACAACATAAATCATTTCCTAATAAATTATTTCCTTTAGCTAGCACCATATTTTTATATATATATATATATATATATATATATATATATATATATATATATATATATATAATTTATAATGTTTACATTTATATATAAACATACACTGATCAGCCATAACATTATGACCAGTGCCAGGTGACGTGAATAACACTGATGATCTCCTCATCATGGCACCTGTTAGTGGGTGGGATATCTTAGGCGGCAGGTGAACATTTTGTCCTTTGTGTTAGAAGCAGGAAAAATGGACAAGCGTAAGGATTTGAGCGAGTTTGACGAAGGGCCAAATTGTGATGGCTAGACCACTGGATCAGAGCATCTCCAAAACTGCAGCTCTTGTGGGGTGTTCCCGGTCTGCAGTGGTCAGTATCTATCAAAAGTGGTCCAAGGAAGTAACAGTGGTGAACCGGAGACAGGATCATGGGCGGCCAAGGCTCATTGATGGACATGGGGAGCGAAGGCTGGCCCATGTGATCCGATCCAACAGACGAGCTACTGTTGCTCAGATTGCTGAAGAAGTTAATTCTGGTTCTGATAGAAAGGTGTCAGAATACACAGTGCAGGACGGGTCAGGGCTGTTTAGGCAGGAAAAGGGGGACCAACACATTATTAGGCATGTGATCATAATGGTATGCATGGTCGGTGTATAAACATATATAAACCTGTTGTCTGAGCTGCCTGCTGTCATAGTTCTAGAAACTCCACCCCTCTGCTCAACGGACCAATCAGAAGCAAGCATTCGTCAGCACTGTGGTTTAATGTAAGTAGTTGAGAATATGTTTGTTTCTTTTATTTCCTGTATTACTGATAGAACCAAGATAAAAAAAATCTTGTTTAAAAGTTTTATCAGTAAATATATGATACATGATGACAGAGGGTTGACACACCTCTCCAAACCCAACAGCCCCCTCAAACAAAAGACTAAAAAGACTTGAAGAAAAACAGAGGACTTGCAGAACCGGGGACGGCTAACGAGGTCACTTCCTGTTACACATCACGCGGTTATTTTTACTCCAGACATAATGGGCGTGATTTCATGCGTTAACCCTCAGCCGAGAAAAATGTGAAAAGTGCTTTTGTTTTGTTTGGTGTGTGTGTGTGTGTGTGGGTGTGTGTGTGTGTATGTCAGGACTCCTGAGCTCTCGACATTTCTCAAAGGCTGAATTTTCTTTCCATTTATAGCCCAAAGAGTTTTGGATGGTCACGCGCCGCCCGACCGCCTCAAAAACCCGGCTATGTCTCTAAACATAGGGATGCAGACCTCATACGTGTATGAGGCTCCAGACGAATTCGGGCTCCACCAAGACGTACAGGGACACGCCCGTCTCGCATGCTGGAATAACGAGGTTCGAGATACGTCCAAGAATTTTCTCCAAATGGGCTCGGAATTAGAAGCACAGTAGAGCCATTCATGCGCTTGTTCTATTCTCCGGTCTGGTACTTGTCTTTCCCAGACACACACACACACACACACACACACACACATACATACATACAAAAAGCTCCACCAACGCTAAATAAACACACCATGCCCTGAGTAACCAAACCAACATGGCTGAAACAATCCTGCTCTATTCATATGGGATGAGATGTAGAAAAGTGTTTTTTTTCTTATCCTTTTCTGCCTGTTTGTCCATCAGAGACAGAGACAGACAGAGAGAGAGAGAGAGAGAGAGAGAGAGAGAGAGAAAGAGCACAAAAGAGAGAGAGAGACAGAGAGAGAGAGAGAGACACACACACACAGACAGAGAGAGAGAGAGAGAAAGAGACAGACAGAGAGAGAGAGACAGGCAGAGAGAGAGAGAGAGAGAGACAGACAGACAGAGAGAGATAGAGAGAGAGACAGAGAGCAAATAAAGCTCACAACACAGTCGACTAATCACGCAAACGTTTTCATGTCGTGATGACAAATCGAATCAAAAGTGGAAAATAAACCTTTATAACTGTTTGAACACCAGGTTTGTTTGAAGAGACACAGGTTCAACGTTATAACACTTTTATAACAACGGCTACATTTGCGATGACTTAATAACATCACAAACCTTTGCACACTTTGAATAGCTTGACATTTATTTTTTTAAATGTACTTCAGAGGCCGCACTCAGGTTCGACCCGAAACCTTTTCACGTTTCTGACACTGAACCCGGCTAGCAAGTGTAACCAAGAATGGGCGGAGCTAAGAGGATCAGCGTAATAAGTGACGTATTAGCTGCACGTCCGCTTGACGTTCTCACTTTTACGACTGCTTAGCTAAATATTTCAAGATTTTAAGTCTGCATGATGAATTCTGACACGGAATTTTTTTCCAAACTGTCACATGACCTTCTGAAGACTCTCTCTCTCACACACACACACACACACACACACACGATTTCCACCATGCTGCTGTTAATACAACAGGAGTCACACAACAGGACAATTAAAGGTAAGCCCAGAGGGAAAAGAGGAAGCTGGGGATTAAATACGTTTATGTTTAGGTAGGATTTAGTCTTTGCATGTCAGAAAGTGAAAATAAAAGTAAATAAAAGTGCAGCTTCTAGAAAAGCTAGCTCTTTAACACGAAACCGTCTCCATGTCGTGACGACAAAGAAAACCTAAAGGACTGTATTAAGATCAAGAGGATCTAATCTGCCGCTTGGGCCACATCCAAACATCATGTGGTCCACCTGATCCCCCCTCAGCGTGCGATCATAAGTTTTGGCACCCTCCTAAATAGGTCAACAGTGTCCGGCAGGCTGATATGGGTACACGGGTCACGCAGCGCGCGATTGTAGCACAGAGAGGGTGTGTTGAAATAGGAATATGAGCAAATATGTAACCGCGTGGTTTCGACAGTCGCCTCTGACTCGGTAGACGACGACCCCAGAGGGAGCTGCAATTTACTCTCATTACTTGCGACACAAAAGCTGAATGTCAATAGCGCTTCCAAAATGGGCAGATCGATAAAAGACGGGAGTAAATGAACTGCCTGCTTTTCCAAGCCGCGTGTGTGTGTGTGTCAATGAGCTGGAAGATGCTGGTGTGACAGACAGCGTGTTAATCTCTCACGCTGTCCCCGGATTACATGCGACGCCGGAGGGGGAGGAGAGTCGCAGCTGTGAAGCATGCAGAAAAAAAAGCCACTTTGAGATTCTGTAGACAAAAGCGCCACACGCTGCATTAAAACTCAGGGACCTTCCCATAATGCCGTGCATAATGGCGCAATTATCCTCGTGTGCCAGATTAATAGGATCCGACTGTACGCGAGGGGGTGAGGGGGACCAGAAAGAGCGGGCGTGTAGATTCCAGCACTTTTCACTTAAAAGTTTATGACGATTTGTTGCTAACATACGTCAGCGACAGAGTCCTGTAAGGAGATTGTTGTTATTATTTTGTTATTACAATGGAAAATATTGGAAGGAGTCTCCAGTGTTAGAACTTTCACAGGAATTTCTTGTGGTTTTCTCTGTAGAAAAGCCGCGTTTTGTTTTTGTCTTATTAACTTCAAGAAAAAGAAGCAAACCTGGTGAAAGGAACGACGATACGAGGAAACGGTCATAGCTAGAGTAATAACAAGCTTGTCTCGCTGACGTTCCAAAGCATTGAATAAATAATACGTACGATCTGTTGTTGCTCAATTACTTATAATTAGCAATCGTTGGTGCAGTATAACTGAAATAAAACTCCAGACTCTCAATAGCTAAATAAAGAATAACTCGATTGTTTGTTAACGTTTTAACAACAATCATTCGTGTTCACTTCCGTTGTTACTGTTCTAAACGTTACAATAAAGTAATGCTGAAATCTGGGGTTAAAAACGTTCGCGAAGGAAACCATCCTTCCGTTTCTGGAGTAAATTTTAAGAAAACAATAAAATCTAAATCCCTCTCTCCTCCAGTTCATCAGATTTAATCTATTCACGAAGCCCCGCCTGCTATTGAGCCCGATACGTCCTTTCAGTATAATTACACCCTTGGGGATGAATCGATATCACTTCGAGGGTGTGTTTAGAGATTTGGGCTCTGGTAGCTACTCCGAGTGCCCTTGCTGAAATTCCTATACACCTTCAGAGCCTCTGCACCAATCTACGGATATCCAGACACTCGCACATCTGTCCCTCTGGCAACAGAGGCATGCAATTACTGGCTTTGCAACGGGTCCACCCTGCTCTCCCATCCCCCCTCTCTGCATCGAGCCCACCCTCCACCTCGCTTCTACCTCATAACCACAACGTGTCAAGGTTACGAGAGTAAGCTGAGGCTGACTGCATAATAAAACACTCTGCAATGCATGCAGCTTATTTATGATCTCATTTTTTAAAGAAAATAATTTTTCATTTTTTAAAGATTTATTTCATTTTTTTTTTTACTCCCATGTATTTATTTTCATTTTGCTGTTAAATTGTGTTTGCTAAAAATTTTGTATATAGGAAAAAAAATTAATACAAGACATTTATTTGTAATTATTTTCCCCTAAAAGATATACAAATAAATCTAAATAAAAATATTAATATTTTATATAAATATAAAAAATATAAATAAAAAAAAGTATCTAAAAATAAATATAAATAAAAATAGCAGTTAATAAAATAAAAAAAATAAAATAAAATTAATAATTGGTCATAATGATAAAATAAATATAAAATAAAATAGAATAAAATTAAATTAAAATAAAATAACAAAACCCTGGGTCTCAAATTGCTGGTTCGCATCCCCATCGAACGAAAGAGCATGTAACGTGATGTCATATTGCATTTGACGGAAACGCGTCTTACATACGGTTCACGTCACAACACCTTTAATCGTGTGTTTAATGTTATACACTCTGAACTGTATCCCTCTGCGTTTAATAGACTAGTGCATCATCCATCAGTCCAGTCCACAACAGGCAAATTTCAAATCCATCTAATATTACTATTAATATTAATGCTTCATTAATCATCATGAATTACTATTAGTGACTGTAAATTAATTTTCTTTTTACTGACAATCTGGAGGTATTAATATTCATCGGATCAGCAGGCGCAGGATTGGGATGAATCGTTTCAAGGTCGGATTGGATTGGACGCCGGCGCTGATCTCAGCACAGTCCTGAGCTTTTCTTCACCCTGTTCATCTGCCTTACTGCGCCATCCCACCATCCAGCATTCTGCCTCTTGCAGCATATGTTCATTATTCCAACTGCAACACTAACATTACAGAAGAAGATCAGTGGGTGTTTTAATAGAGTGCAAGGCGTATCGCAATCGCAGCGTGTCGCAATAAAATCGCAATAGTCTATAGTCTTTTTCTGCATCTTCCAGCTCTTCCCCTTTTCTCTCCTTTCATTTCAGTTTAATTCAACGATGTTTTATTGACACAAAGACAAGATTATTATTATAACAGAAGTAAATACCGCAGGTAAACAGAAGGTTATTAACAGGTTAGTAATAAGCTTATTGATCCAAACATGGCAGCAAATAGCAAAAGACAACAAAGAAGAAGCTAAAACCTGTTTCACTGGTTCTCTCTCTCTCTCTCTCTGTCCTTCATTTTCAATCCCTTTTATTTATTGCCTTGAATTTTAGTTGTCCTGAGGCAAAAAAAAAGCAGAATAAAATGTGTAAAAACATTTTTATTTTCTCTCTTGCTGTCTCTTTTTTCTGGAATCAGTCACCTTCTCTCTTTCTTTCTCTCCGTCTCTCCTTCTATACTAGTCTCCCTCACCATCTTTCCCCATCACTTTCCTTCCATCAGCATCTTCCATTTCTGTCTCACTCTATCTATCTCTCCTCCCTCTCTTTGTTTGCTCACCCTTTCTCCATCCCTCTATCCCCCAGCTGTTCCTGTGGCGCGGTGGAGATGGAGGCAGGCGCCTCTCACACTGACTCCATTGTGTGTGGGGGGGTGTGTGTGTGGTGCAGGACGGAGGGTGGAGGGTGGGGGGTGGAGCTCCGTCTCAACAGCCAATTGATTTTACGCAGGATGGAGGGATGTGGAGGGATGGCAGGAGGGAGAGCGCAGCGAGGAGGTGGCAGGAGAAATCCCTGCAGTTAGCATCCCTGCCTATAAGTCTGCTTCGATCGGCTGTTATCTGTCTTTTTGTCTCTCTTTCATTCTTTCTCTCTCGCCTTTTCCTTTCAGAATACCTTAATTATTCCCTTCTTCCCTTCTTCGTCTTATGCCCTCCCCCTTTACTTTACTTACACACAGACACACACACACACACACACACACACACACAGAGATATGCCCGATCTGGATCCCTACTCGCTTTGAACAATGACAAATTGCACATGCTAGTTACACACATACACACACACAGTGTTGATTCCTTGATGCCATGTGTGAATCTCACACTCGCACACGCTTACCCGTGCCACTTATTAACTCGCACACTAAGCTGGTGCCTCAAACAGCTCTCATTAGCATGCTAATCTATGAGTTCTATTTATAAACAGTTTAACTGACAGGCCATCAATAGTTGGTGATAAAGATTGTGGCTGTTACTCACAATTGACGAGAAAGACGGTCAGACAGTCAAGGTGAGTCAGAAAATCGTCGTTTCGCTTTAGCTGACCGAGAATTTCCATGATATCATTGTAGTGGTTTCAATTTCAGTTTCCATACAAGTCATTTTAACAATGGTATGGTATAGTATAGTACACTGTAGTACAGTATACTTTGGTATGGTATGGTATAGTACAGTGTAGAATAGTATATTATGGTGTGGTATAGTATAGTATAGTATATGACATAGTATGGTATGGTATAGTAATATATGGCATTATAGTATAGTATAGTATAGTATATGACAGTATGGTATGGTATAGTAATATATGGCATTATAGTATGGTATAGTATAGTATATGACATTATAGTATGGTATGGTATAGTAATATATGGCATTATAGTATAGTATAGTATAGTATAGTATATGACATTATAGTATGGTATAGTATAGTATAATATATGGCATTATAGTATGGTATGGTATAGTATAATATATGGCATTATAGTATGGTATAGTATAGTATATGACAGTAGAGTATGGTATAGTATAATATATGGCATTATAGTATGGTATAGTATAGTATAGTATATTATATTATGGTGTGGTATTGTATGGTATAGTATAGCATATGACATTATAGTATGGTATAGCATAGTATAGTATAGTATAGTATAGTATAGTATATGACATTATAGTATGATATAGTATAGTATATGACATTATAGTATGGTATGGTATAGTATATGACATTATAGTATGGTATGGTATAGTATATGACATTATAGTATGGTATGTTATAGTATATGACATTATAGTATGGTATGGTATAGTATATGACATTATAGTATGGTATGTTATAGTATATGACATTATAGTATGGTATGGTATAGTATATGACATAGTATGGTATGGTATAGTATATGACATTATAGTATGGTATGGTATAGTATATGACATTATAGTATGGTATGGTATAGTATATGACATTATAGTATGGTATGGTATGGTATATGACATTATAGTATGGTATGGTATGGTATAGTATATGACATTATAGTATGGTATGGTATAGTATATGACATTATAGTATGGTATGGTATGGTATAGTATATGACATTATAGTATGGTATGGTATGGTATAGTATATGACATAGTATGGTATGGTATAGTATATGACATTATAGTATGGTATGGTATAGTATATGACATTATAGTATGGTATGTTATAGTATATGACATTATAGTATGGTATGGTATGGTATATGACATTATAGTATGGTATGGTATGGTATAGTATATGACATTATAGTATGGTATGGTATGGTATATGACATTATAGTATGGTATGGTATAGTAATATATGGCATTATAGTATAGTATAGTATAGTATAGTATAGTATAGTATATGACATTATAGTATGGTATGGTATAGTATAATATATGGCATTATAGTATGGTATGGTATAGTATAATATATGGCATTATAGTATGGTATAGTATAGTATAGTATAGTATAGTATATTATATTATGGTGTGGTATTGTATGGTATAGTATAGCATATGACATTATAGTATGGTATAGCATAGTATAGTATAGTATAGTATATGACATTATAGTATGATATAGTATAGTATATGACATTATAGTATGGTATGGTATAGTATATGACATTATAGTATGGTATGGTATAGTATATGACATTATAGTATGGTATGTTATAGTATATGACATTATAGTATGGTATGGTATAGTATATGACATAGTATGGTATGGTATAGTATATGACATTATAGTATGGTATGGTATGGTATGGTATAGTATATGACATTATAGTATGGTATGGTATGGTATATGACATTATAGTATGGTATGGTATGGTATAGTATATGACATTATAGTATGGTATGGTATAGTATATGACATTATAGTATGGTATGGTATGGTATAGTATATGACATTATAGTATGGTATGGTATGGTATAGTATATGACATTATAGTATGGTATGGTATAGTATATGACATTATAGTATGGTATGGTATAGTATATGACATTATAGTATGGTATGTTATAGTATATGACATAGTATGGTATGGTATGGTATGGTATATGACATTATAGTATGGTATGGTATGGTATAGTATATGACATTATAGTATGGTATGGTATAGTATATGACATTATAGTATGGTATGGTATAGTATATGACATTATAGTATGGTATGGTATAGTATATGACATTATAGTATGGTATGGTATGGTATAGTATATGACATTATAGTATGGTATGGTATAGTATATGACATTATAGTATGGTATGGTATAGTATATGACATTATAGTATGGTATGTTATAGTATATGACATTATAGTATGGTATGGTATGGTATATGACATTATAGTATGGTATGGTATGGTATAGTATATGACATTATAGTATGGTATGGTATAGTATATGACATTATAGTATGGTATGGTATGGTATAGTATATGACATTATAGTATGGTATGGTATAGTATATGACATTATAGTATGGTATGTTATAGTATATGACATTATAGTATGGTATAGTATATGACATTATAGTATGGTATGGTATAGTATATGACATTATAGTATGGTATAGTATATGACATTATAGTATGGTATAGTATATGACATTATAGTATGGTATGGTATAGTATATGACATTATAGTATGGTATGTTATAGTATATGACATTATAGTATGGTATGGTATAGTATATGACATTATAGTATGGTATGGTATAGTATATGACATTATAGTATGGTATGGTATAGTATATGACATTATAGTATGGTATGGTATAGTATATGACATTATAGTATGGTATGGTATAGTATATGACATTATAGTATGGTATGGTATGGTATAGTATATGACATTATAGTATGGTATGGTATGGTATATGACATTATAGTATGGTATGGTATAGTATATGACATTATAGTATGGTATGGTATGGTATATGACATTATAGTATGGTATGGTATGGTATAGTATAGTATAGTATAGTATGGTATGTCAGTTATGATTAAGCAGAACAAGAGTGTTAAGAATGTGTCTGGGTGACTGAGTGTATGTGTGTGAATGAAAGAGAGAGAAAGAGAGAGAGAGAGAGACTCACTGGGGCAGCTAAGAGCCTCCTTGGCCGTGATGCTCTTGTTGCAGGCTGAGCAGAGCGTGGTGGCCGACACAGTCAGAGAGGTGAAAAGGTGACCATTGCTGTAGCGCGCCTCTCTTTCGCGCGCTTCCTTCTCCCGCTCCTTCATGCGCTCCTTCTCTTTGTTCTACACACACACAGAGGAACACACACTTGTAAGATGATCTATACTTTTAAATGTGTTTTTGTTTTGAAAAGTGCTGGTCAGGCAGAATCTGAGTTACTGATACCATAATAACATGGCTACTACAGTTCATACTCTGATCACCCTCACTAGGATTGGTCCTTAGATACTTTGAGAACAAAACAATAGTGTAATCATTTCATAGACCCCAAAAATAAATGGAAAAAATAAATCATGGAGTTGAGAAAGCATGTTTTTATAAAATCCTGGACAGAGAGGTGTGATCCAGATGGGAATGTCTGTTCCAGCTGTTCCAGCCACGGGGTTTGCTTTATCCTACACTTCAATTTGACCATGCTGACACATGGCTCTGAGCACTCGGCTCCATGCTGGGTGGAGAAGCGATTTTTCAAGGCTTTATGGTGAGAACTACTTTTTTTTTTGAGAAATATGGAAACCTTAGTTGAGCAGTTGACGTGACATCACCAACTGAATACCACCTAAATTTATAAATATAAAAATTTAAGGTGGTTTGACAGGAATTCAACAATATTTTCACTTGACAGATATTGAAGACAGATGCAGGAAGACACGCGGTGATTAATTTTAGCCATTAAGACGTGAACGGTCCTGCAGGAGAACCTTCAGACCACAGGGTTTAACCTCTCGCCCCCAGCTGAGATACAAACTGTCTGGTTGTTCTTGAGCTATTGGCTGCTTTCTAGCAGACAACTATGAAGCCTGGCACAAGGACCATCCATCATGTCCTGCTAAAAGATAAACGAATGAATGGATTGACTCTGTCCGAAACGTTTCCTGGTTGCTTGCCCCGCCCACTTATCATTAAAACAGAAAGCTCTTTGGAGGCGACGTCCTTTGGAGACGACGCTCGTCTTGTGAAGTAACTTCGAGGCAAATGGACGTCCAGATGAGGCTTAGGACGCACACGGGATAATGTAGCCGAGCATGCGATTGGTTATTACAAAGTGTTTTCGAGCCAAATCATTCCAAGATGGAAGACTTTGAAGAGATCTTTCTAGAAACAAGTTCATTCCTGTTATTACTTACACAACTGCAGTCGTTCTCTCAGCTCTCTAATAAGAAAAACATGCAGCATTCAATGTCACCAGGGATGCCTTTGTTACAATAATCCCTACATAATACAATAATTTATGATCAATGACTACCTTTAAAATGAACAAAAATACATTTTTCTGCTTTTGCGTGATACCATGAAGCGGTGATATTTATGTTAAGGTTTAATTATAGCATTCAGCAAGACAGGGAAGTCCGTCTCGGTGGGAAATACAAAAGTTGTTGACACAATACAGTGTTGAGAGGGAAGTTAAAACTAAGCTGGTATCTAAATTTCCTTCAGTGTTCATTTACAACCTTTTAAAAACACGCAATCTGTTTAATCCCCGTTCCGGATCTCTTTATCCTCATGTGCCCTCTGTGATTCCCCGGCACTATGGCACACTGTGACTGAGATCATCAGAAATGAAGTGAAGTGACTGAAGAGCTCGGTCCTCAAGACGCCAAGCTTTTTTTAAAACTAGAAGCAAAAGTTACTAGCAGACTTCCTGGTTTGCGTCGTTTGAACCGTAAGAAGTGCCGCTATGTCGGCGGACATCATCGCAGTTTTGTGACAAGCCATGGGGGTCAAGAGCTGGACTTGTGTGAAACATGCTGGGGGAAGTCGCAGTTCCTCCTCAGACTTCTGCATCAGCTGTGCTTTTTCGGTTCTCCGCAACACGGACCCGTTAACAGATGTCCGACCGCAGCACATGATTGTTATAAGATCATAAAACATATTTAGCAGAGTGATTTATTTATAAGCGGTGTGCTCTTACTGCAGTGTGAAACTCCGGTGCCTCGCAGAGCGAGATCGATTGCGCTGTGGTCGCCGAGCCGTTTCTATTTGCAAACAGCTTCTCTGCTGGTTCTGTGCGTTTGCATCATCACGGTCGCAGATAATATCTTGTCAAAGGAAGTATATCGAATGAACTTCCTCAAAGCGCGGGGGGGACGGAGTTTGCAGGAAAGCAAGAAGAGGAGGGAGAGGTTATTGAGAAAAAGAAAAATTGCACTTTCTGCATTTATTGCACAAAAAACAGGTTGGTGTGTACATCACACAAAGTGCATCCTGAAGAGTTTCACTCGTCTATCACAGCAAGTCTAATTTGTCTCTTGAAGAGGACAAAAAACACAGCTTATCGATTTGCAGAAAACAGCATCAATCCTGAAGACTTTCACATGGTGGAAAACGTCCAACGTTTAAAAACACCTACTTTATATAAAGTTGTTACTATAGAAACAAAAACAAGCTGTCAGGACCTCTGACCAATCAGAATCAGCCGCTTCTTGGTTTCTTTGACTAGCCGGACCTTCTCTGAACGTTTAAGGGTTCTCGATGACATCGACAAGAAAACCTATGCTCTATTCAAGGGCCCTTGTTTCCACAGTGTGCATTACACTAAACCGTATCTACTGGTCCTGCATGCTTTTCCTCGGTTCCCCGGGCTGGATGGGGTGTGCCCGTATGCTCTGAATGACACTTAATTAAAAGGGGCATGATTAACATCAGCACAAATGCACTGGAAATAACTCAGGCCAAAAACTCCTCTCCTCTGGAATGCAATCAGACTGGCATCTCACCCTTTAAATAAATCAGTAACCAGAGACCTTAGATGGCATTCGTTCAGCTCTGGCATTGTGGGTACGCTCCAGAGGCAACACATACACAAAAACCTTGAATCCTTGAAAAAAGACAAGGAGGTGATAGACAACATCCATAAGTATGCGTAGTCCGGTTGAGGATTTGCTAACAAAATCCGGAAACTATAAAGAACTGAAGCCATGTTAAAAATATTTTTGTTACGGTGAGGTTTTTCCATGAGGAGACGTTTATTAAACATTCATTAGCCAACGGCTCTGGTGCCGGAGCTGTAACTGTCGGAGGTTTTCTGCCACATGAAAGTCTTCACGACGAAGAAGATAGCAGTTTCTCTGTAACTTCACAAGAGAGGAAAAGAGACAGGAACTGGGGAATATTTTCTCATATTCTTGAGGGCATTTATTCCTTACATATTTAGCATTAAACAAGAGTAAAAGGTGAAAAATTGTATAAGAACAGTGTTTAGCATCCAATCCAATCCAATCCATTGTTACTTAAAACTCTGATCATAAAGTGTGCCATGATGTTAATGATATCCTCCAGGCTTAAGGTCTTATCATTTTGTGTTCTTGAAAAGATCCTTAACCCTTAACTGCTTAGTTTTATGCTTGTCTTGCATGAAAGCAGTTTCCAGATTAATGTCTAACAAAAGATGGCATGAAGATAATCCGATCATAATTTTTGCACTAATGCCAAGTCTAGTTCCTAAACCTAACCACTTCACACAGATCGTTATACAGATAACCACTATAGTTCCCCCGGTTCTCGACTGTATTTGTAGCCAGGGTCTGACTGTTTAACTGTAAAATAAAACCTTTCATTTCCAGAACTTTCCATCAATACAACACTTGGTGCTTGGACCCCTAAACGTACAAACTTATACATCATAGCTGTAAGCAAAATCAATACAATTCACAGAATTTAAGAACCACTGCCCTAAAGTGATACCCATTTGTGCCTTTCTTTTTATCCCTCAATTTATCCCTCTTTATTTCTCAGGTGCACCAGATGAGCACATCTGGCTCAGAGACTACTGTCACCACTCTAATCCCCTTTAATTCCAGTCTGCCATAAAAAAAAAAAATCCCCTTTAGGATTTGCCTGTCGCACTTCCTAACCGGTTCTACATCTATATTTAGGTAAAATAATTATCTTTAGAACTAAAACAGGAACTATGGCAGTGATTGCATATGGATGTGAGGTTCTTTAGGCAACACGGCGATCTAAATAAATGATCCAAGAACTTGTAAGCAGAGGTGGTCTGGTCTGCATCCGAGTGACCCTACGTTCACACAAGCGAGGAACAAGGCGGTCATGCGGCAGCAGCTGAGATGCAACTTTGGTAGCCGTACTTGCTATGTACGATTACGTGCAAATTTTCCTAAATCTTCCTAATGGCTCTAGAGGCGTTTAAATGAGTTTGTATTTGACAAGATAAGACAGTTATGATGTTACCAAACTGCAGGTAGGAATTAAAATTCTGAGCGGGGAACTGAAGAAAAGTCGGACCACGAGTGCCAGAGGATTGGTTTGTGGATTCCCTCGTCTCACTTTGTTGCTTCACCACGTCGTAGCTGATTTGCAATAAATTCAAGAAATTCAAATGTTCCTTTGTCGTCAGTTGGCACTTTCGCCGAGATCTAGGTTGGTGTCAAGCCTGTGTGTAGAAATGTAAATGTCGCATTGTGGCTTGCTTGTGTGAATAAAGGTGGGGAAAGTAATCTGATCCAAATACAGGAAGTGGTTTGAGCAGAACGACGAACAATAAGAGAACAATAAATGCTGGACGCAATGTCTGTTTATTCAGCGTCACAGAGCCTGGCTAATTTCTGTGATCTCTGTAACTATTATACTAGCATGGAACTCCCGAGCTCTCTTTTCTTTTGGCTTGTCATCAACACAGTCCGGTTTTTCAGGACTATTTTAAATCCCAGTACTTTTCAAAGAGCTGGACCTTCAACAGATTTACAATGCAAAGTCGCTCTTTGACATATGATCGCGAGTCGTGGTGCTTAGCAGAGAGCTGGTCGAAACGTAACAACAGGATCATTCATTCTCTCTGGGCACTGCGGGTATTCAGGGTAGTGTGCAAGACCCAGTGTCCGGCAATCCCAAATCTGTCTTCAGGTTGAAAACAAAGAGAGCGTTGCTTTAGAAAGATAAAGAGCTGAAAGCCCTGAGGATAACCTCTGATGGACGAGGATAACCTCTGGTAGACGGAAAAGAAAAAGCGGGGGCATTAGTACCAGCGGGGGCTTTAGTGTAGGGGCAGACAGATGAAGAAAGACCAAAAAAAGACAACAACAACAACAACAACAAAAAAAAGAATGCTGGGGGAATGAAAGGGGAAAAAAGCCCTTGAGCAAAAACCAAGCAGGACAGAAAGAGCAGGTAACTTGATTTCAGACAAAGACGAGACAAAGAAAGGAAGAGGCAGGAGGCGGAGAGCGTTTTGAGGTTTCGTCCCTCAACACCAGCTCTCGAGTGCTAATTAAAAACCCTGACAAAGCGCTCTTTTGTGTGAAGAGTCAATGAGCGACTCCTTAAAGAGGGATGAAGTGTCCTCGTAGACCTTTACAGGACTATAGGAGCGCATGCAAATATGTACAATGGCGCATTGCAGGGGCTTCATGGTCAGATGCATGCTGGGAAAAGATTACAGCTATGGTTTTTGTGTTCTGTTGCTCTAGAACGAGTCAGATCGCACAAGACGGTGGACCACCAGAACTTTATATATAAAGTGCTGGAATTTTATCAGACCTTTTGAAAGCCTTGTTGTATAAACAACGGACAAGAGAGTAGACACTTCTCCAAACAGTGTTTGAAGCGTTCCCAGACTCCCGGTGTAACCAGATGGTGGCTAACTTACACTTTCACTAGCATGGAAGTGGCTCGGTGATACAAATCAGCTAACGAGCAACCCTGCTAATCCCCCCGGGAGTGGTTGGAGTGGCAATTAAAACTCCCAGGAGGACGCCTGCGACTACGCTCAGAGGGAGATGGAACCTGAATCAACCTCCCACACACACACACACACACACACACCTGTTCAACTACCCAAAGCAAATGAGTCAGAGTCAACACGGCCATAAAAGCCAAACGCTCCCGCCGTGATTGCTCAGCTGTGCTTTCGAACTGGGATGCAAATGAGATCCATTCTGATGTAATACAGCCGGAAATGTTCTGAAATCTTTTCATCTTTAACTGAGAAAGCAAACAGAGCAAACATTTTTTCACCCCAAAATAGATTCAAATCTTTCTCAGCTTAAATTCTCCTTAACAGTCAAAGCAGAACCTGATAAAACCCACTGCAGTAACGCTGCTCTGTGGGAAAAGGCGATGAGTGATGAACGATGTCGACAGATTACTGAGTGAGGTCACTTCCTCATGTGGCTCTTTTAGTCAGCCAGAAACTTTTTAGTCAGAATCCCAAACGCGAGACACAAAATAGACTTAGTGACTCATAAACCAACCAGTAATGTACACACAGTTTACCCGAGTGGGTTAACGAGGCACTCTCTGAGGCGCGTGCTGATATATGCTACGTCATTAAGGCTATGTTTATATTGTCGTCAGCTAATGTTTTTGAATAATACATAAAGCCACAAGCGTGAAAAAGTGAAATCAAATTATTCTGTTCATACTACATTTGTTTCAATTGGTGCAAATATGCGTAAGGAAAAAATGGTTGGAGTTCGTCATATAAAATTTCACTCAAGAAGAATTACGACAACTGTATTGAGAAAACGATTCAGAGAATCATTTGGCAGTGAATCATTTACTGAATGATTCACTGCATAACTGTAAGAACTGTCATAAAAAATAAATAAATAATATAGTGGTTACGAAAGATTAGGGGTGAGGTTTAGAACTTCATTTAGGCGAACATGAGGCAAGGGATCACGTCACCGTACGTTGTTGTTGGTCATCAAAAGTCTGGTAAATTTCAAGAGCCAAGACCCACTTAAATAGACAAAACATTAATATACCAATTGTATACATTTTCTAGTTAGCATACATGCTAATTTAGTAAGTTATGTTTACTGTGAACTTATTCGTTCCAATTCATAGACGACGTCATGGTGCAAAAAAGGAAACCAGTAATAATCCTGAAGCTTATGTCCAGCAAAGTGGACAAAACCTTTGCAGCTCAGAGTGTCTAAGGCGAAGACTAGGGATCCTCACAGAATCCACCAAAAATGCTAGCAGAAATTAGCAGGAGGGATAAAAACAGTGATTGTTATGAGTGTCATCGGACGTTTTGCACCCTACATGATCCTTACTGTGTGTTTGTGGCTGTTCAGCTGTTCGAGACTGTCTGCATTGGGCCTGCTGTTTGCACAGGTGCCCTCCATCCCCCACTGCAGATGGCCGCAGGCTAAACAGAGACACTCTCCGCCCTTAAAACACTGTGTTGACGCTGTACAGTAACTGAGTTTGCATGGCATTGAGGCACAATCTCTAGATCTGGTAGTTGTCGTGAAGATCTGCTAGTCAGGATCTCTGGATCTGCTCATTTTAGTCTTGATCTCTGGATCTGCTGGTCATAGTGAAGATCTCTGGATCAGCTAGTCAAGATCTCTGGAGCTGATAGACAAAGACAAGATCTCTGCATAAGCCAGTCAAGATCTTTGGATCTGCTAGTTAAGAGCTTTGAATTTGCTAGTCTAAGTCAAGATCTCTGGATCTGCTAGTCAGGATTTCTGAATCTGCTAATCAAAATCTCTGGATCTGCTAGTCAAGATTTCTGAATCTGCCTGTCAAAATATCTGGATCTGCAAGTCTAAGTCAAGATCTCTGGATCTGCTAGTCAAGATTTCTGAATCCACAAGTCAAGATATCTGAATCTGCTAGTCTAAGGCAAGATTTCTGGATCTACAAGTCAAGATCTCTAAATCTGCTAATCAAGATCTCTGGATCTGCTAGTCTAAGTCAAAATCTCTGGATCTGCTAGTCTAAATCAAGATCTCTGGATCTGCTAGTCTAAATCAAGATCTCTGGATCTGCTGATCAAGATCTCTGGATCTGCTAGTCTAAGTCAAAATCTCTGGATCTGCTAGTCTAAATCAAGATCTCTGGATCTGCTAGTCTAAGTCAAAATCTCTGGATCTGCTAGTCTAAATCAAGAAACCTTTGCCCCTTCAAACCGGTAAACTATTTTGTCCATGATGTCTTTAGGAGATTTTGTCAGAGTTGAGTCGATTGCCTACAGTCCAAACCCAATAGTCACATTCCATCTCCTGCTGCATCTGCTTGGTGTTTACACTGCAGCCTCACGCCGCTGGCTCGGCAAACTCGCACCCCGAGCGGTAGTCGCTGACCTCCTTTATCCCTGACTAACTCCAAATATGCCACATGTGTGACGATGGAGAAAAAGCAAAGCGTCTGGAGAGAGTAAGCTCTTCAATAAAACCCACATCCATCCAACTCCGCGACATTCCTGAGGCGCACCGAGGCTACCGTCACATCCGCAGGAAACGTTGAAAACCGTTCAGGAATTCTGAGTGTTTTGAGTCTTCCTGATAATCAGCTACACGCACAATAAGTAGGGAATAAAACACTTCAGGACATGGCATTATAGGGAAATAATCAACAGTGGGTGTGTTTGTCCATTACAATTTCCATTAATTAACATAGAGAACTTCATACTTTTTGTCCGTTTATAGTTACAGCTTAGATCATGTTATAGCAGATGTAAATGCATTTTTTTTATTGCTTGCGTCAAACTCCGAAATTTGACCTCCAACATTTCTGCGATGTAAATATTGACCATTACAGAGCGCTAACACTGGAGACTCCTTACGAAAAAAATATGAAATCAAAGAAGCAGCAATTTTTTTTGTTTTGTTAATTTGTTGACTTTTCTTTGTTACACATCATCGTTTTAGATTTTCAAAATTTTTTTAAGCTAGTCTTAAATACAACGACACAACCTCCATACAAATCCCTGTGAATTAGCCGTTATCATGGAAACCACAACCTATCTGAACGACAGCATAAAAAGAAAGCGTATTCGAATTCGTCTGTTTTTTATGAGCCGATTTTGAGAAGACGCGCGAGTTCGAACGACCGCTCGGGTAGCATGCGTAGAAATTCGGGTTTTGTCGTATCATGACGGAGCTCTCCTGGAACTTTCCAGCCATTTTTGAGTATAATAATAGACACACAAAGGACAGATTAAGCACTGTGTGAACGGATATCATTTCTTTTTGGCTCTAGTCTATAAATGTTGCAATTTGCAAAACGCATCGGTCCCGCAACCCGATGCGACAAGACAAATATGAGTCACAGACCCACACACACACACACACATCCTACATGAAAGCAGTTTTAAAGCTAAACTCAACCTCAAAGAAAATCCCCAGGGTGTCATAACCCAAGTCGAGCTTCTTCTCCTTCTCTGCCCCACGTGGTGGTGTTTTTTTCCTGTCGTGTAATGACAAAGACCTCGGCTTTTGGCTTTGTGAGCCACTCAGACTGAGAAATCCTCTAACCATGAATTTACAGAAATATAAGTGTGTTGTTACTGTATTAGAACAACTCCAGTTGTGGTGAAAACATGTGTGTGGAATTTCCTGGCGAGAAATTAACAAAACCTTCTAGTTCTATCATATCGCTTATGTGTCATATATCAGATATACGTTATTATTATAGTACATTAGAAAAGAAACGAAAAGAAGAAAAACAACAAAACACGCGAAACTGATGTGGTGGAAAAATTGACATGTTGCAAGTAACCTCTGGCGCCGGAGACTCCTTCCTTAAACAATAAATAAAACACTCAACCACTTCAACGTTTGTAACAGCAAAGGATCAGAAGGAGCGCATTAACAGCATTCAACCTGTCAAGAGTTCAAGAAATTCAATCCACACCTTCTGACCAATCAGAATTGAGCATTCGATCCCAATAGATCGTAATGGCTGTGATGATGATATAATGATTTATGAAACAATACACTTACTGCCAAAGATATCCATAGTTACAATTAAATCCTCAGGTGCTCCAGGATTTGTTGATTTTCATTCAAGCAAAACTATACCATATTATTATTATTATTGTAAGAAGCTCGATATTGTTTTTTTTTAATATAAGGCAGATTTTCCGCAGGTTTGGGGCAGGACGTGTCGTATGACTATCAGTTTAAAAGAACAATCCTGTGCTTGTCATTTCACTGATTCGAAAATAAAAGAAAAGAAAAAATATATATAAAATCAAATATATATAAAATAAAATACAAAATGTAAAAATATATAAAATAATAAATAAATAAAAAAATCCACTGCAAGTTGCATTGCAAATTTAGAAAGAAAAAAAAATCCACAAAATTGTGCCTTTTTGGCCACAAGAATAAACAAAAAAAAAAAAAAACATATTGGAAAAATATGGTAAAATTCCAGGAGTCGCTTGGTACTATACATATCCAGGATTTATATATATATATATATATATATATATATATATATATATATATATATATATATATATATATATATATATAACATTCCAGAAGAGCAGCAATCAGTTCAAGTAATCAGTTTATATATATATATATATATATATATATATATATATAAATAAACTGATTACTTGAACTGATTGCTGCTCTTCTGGAATGTTCTTAGCAAAACCTGTTTTTATTTGTGTCAAATCGCCAGAGTACGAATCCGTGTGTGACGGTATAAAGATACAAAAATTCAAAGCTGAAAATGAATGCAGCTTTCAGATACTAGGATTCTTCGTATAATGATCGAATTCTGTGACAAAACATGCACCAGACTTCAGTGCTGTTCCTCCTCCGATCTTCGGTGATGTTGTTTCACCTTGAGCTGCATGCAGCGACCTTGAGCTGCCGCTGCAACCGATAGGCAACCGTGCAGCAGATGCTGGCGTATCACACGGGCGCCAAATCGGTAGCACCGAGTGCCACCATTATATCTGGTACGAGGCAGAACAGAGGTCTGATTGAATCGGTGCTGTGTGAGACGATGGAACGGATCGCTGAGGTGAAGTCAACCCTGCGAGCGCTCCAGTAATAATAGGGGGTCTGTTAGCACTGCTTTCTGTTAGCGCTCTGTGTGTGTGTGTGTCTCATGTCTAAGCCTTGAGCTCTGGTCACAATCCTTTCTGTGTCCTCACAGATGACGGATTGCTTGACTGCCCCCAGGAAAAAGGAACTCGTAGTAAACTCGTATCGATGGCACAAAAAACAGGAACCGAGTTAAATTGATAAACAATATTTATTCAAATTTATATCGCAAACAAGCCAAAGTTGATCATCGGACCCTAGCATGGTTAAAAAAAAGTTCTTGAAACATTTAGAGATAATGAAGTTGGTCGTCACCTGACAAATTAGGAGGCGTGGCTTAAAGTTTGGAAACATTTTCAGTCAAACTACTTCATCAAAATTTACACAGAGAAAGTTCCTTCAGAATCTTTGTGCATTTTAAGTTTACGATACTCTTAATTCATTCATGACTTTAGTAGTTACTCATGTTTATGGACTCGATATGGCCTTCAAGGGGCATTTTTTGAGAGCCCAAATACAAGGAAATGTGGGTTCGAGGTTCAAAGTTAAAATTGTGTCTGACACACGCCTCTTTCTTATCGCAAAACTTCTACAGAGTCTATAGTTACATCTAAATACTGATATTCGCTGAATACTGGAGATTTTCAGTATTAAATTTTGACCATATGCGAACCATAGAATTTTTTTTCTTTTCTTCTTCTACACAACTAGAAGGCAGTGGTGGCTCAAGTGGTTAAGGCTCTGGGTTGTTGATTGTCAGACCGGGGTTCAAGCCACAGCACCACCAACCTCCACTGTTGGGCAATTGAGCAAGGCCCTTAACCCTCTCTGCCCCAAGGGTGCGCCCCTGTGCCCTGACCCTAACTTCCTCAGCTGGGATACACGAAGAAAAAGTATCTTACTGTGCTGTGTGGTGATAATAAAGGCTTCATGCCCTCAGTTCTTCTTCTTCTTAATGGATAGTACTAAACATTGTTATACCTATACCTAAAACTGGACTGCTTGGCATCCATTTATGTATATTTGGCTTTACTTTTTATATCTACATATAAATGTGTGTGTGTCCAGAAATTGCTTGAACCGAGTTTCATGATGACATCACTGAGTGTGTACAAGTGTTACTTACTAAAATTAGTCTCCAGTGTGTCTGTGTGAACCTTTCTCAGCCTTCTTGTTCTTTTTTTTTTTTTTTTGCATGCACGCATAAAGAAGAAGACATCTGTGCATGCACAAACATCGGCTCTTGGACATATATCTGTGTGTGTGTGTGTGTGTGTATATTGTGTGAACCACCACATGCACTTACTTCTTCCTTATAATGACTGGTGCATGAGTTGGACATTATAGACACACGCACACACGCACACCTATCTCATCACCTGGCATCCTGGCACCGTGCTCCATCAATGGCTCCAGGACAAAACACACATTTCTCGTCATTACACAATCAACACGCAAAAAAAGTGCAAGATATGCAAATGACCATGTAACCAACTAGCTAAATGTCCATCTCGTGGTCCTGTAGTGTCGGACACAATAGCTGAAAGGGAACCGGGTTACCTGATGACCTCCAAAGAGTTGAAAATAATTGTGTTTAGTGTAATGCATCAGGTCTGTAATACTGTGATGTCTGGACGACAGTTCATTTTGTGTGTGTGTGTGTGTTATTTTGTACAATTTAATAAAGCAGTGAAAAGAAATGAACTACAGTCCCAAATGCCTTCCTATTCACCACATAGTGTGTGAAAGAAAAGCTCCCTGTGTGGCAGGGTACTGTATTTCCAGTAAGAGACATTTAGGATGCAGCCAAACACAATGTTTTCTTTCTTTTTTTCTTCATATACTTATACATTTGTATTATTATTTTTTTTACAATATTAATATTTCTGCAGTTTATTTACACCGGAATAACTGGATTTAACAAAAAAAAAAAACCCCGACCGCTTTTTTCCCCTCAGCTCCCTCCCCCAACCAATTTCCTTTCAATGGAAGACAACGTGGCCGAATCTCAAACGCTTCCTTACTCTCTACGCAAGAGCCCTACGGAGGGTGCAAAAATAATGGCTTCTGCAGCCTACATAGTAGACTAGTTCTACAAGAGCCGTGGTGTTTCGGATGCACCCCAGTATTTCTCGCCACGCTTTCTCTCTCTTCCAACACGGCATGGCGAAAACGGTTCAGGTAAGAAAAGTGGATGGAAAGCTTAATCAAAGCAATTTGAGTGTTTTGACAATGGAAATGGGATTAAAAAAAAATCGATAGAAGTCGATAAGAAACGCGTCTTTTCTGACGGATGAGACGGGAGCGCGAGCCGCTATTTTCTTTTTAACTGCCGCAGTCTGCCGACAAAAAAAAGAAGAAGAATCACTCGACCATATCGGATATGCTGAACTATGCTTAGATTACGGGCGCAAAAAAATAATAATAATAATAATCATTTCAGCTTGTAAATATGATCACCGACTCACATTAGAATATATTTCCTGCTCCAGTTTTTGTCATTAAACCAAGCTTTGCACGGTGCCTTTAAATACTGTCATGTGGAGTAGTGTGATCAAAAACCCCTCACTCACCTTTAAGTTGACTTCTTTCATTCTGTTTGGACGTGTTCTCATTAACGGGTCCGTAACACGGGACATGCCGAGCATCAGGACCCGATCAGATAGATCCTAATTCTCGGATCCTAACTAAATAAAATCAGATGCAAAAACAACTAAAAGTACAATCCAGATCGCCAGTGTCCGACCTTAATGATGTATGGATATGCCTCGTGTGGAGAAAAAAAACCTCCCGTCAACTTTTTTGTTTCTCCAGTATCCGTATAGAAGATAATAAGATCAAAATGCTTCTTCTCTGTACTTTCCTCACTCTCACACACACACACACACAGGAAACCCGGGGTAGCCGCGGTATTTTCCCCGCCTTCCTTTGGAAGCACCGCCTCCTTGCGCTTTGATTGGCTAATCAGATTATACAGACAGGATCGTCCTCTAATCCTAGTAAGAGGGGCGTGGCGTTTCAGTGCTGGGGGAAGGGGGGTAAATAGAGCGCGGTCGCACAACGACACAGACCTTAGTCTTAAGCCACGCCCTCTTCATTTGCCTACAAACCCTATTCATACTTTTGGCCAATCAGCGTTCAGGATTTCAATCTTTTTTTTTCATAGAGAGGTGCAATAAAACAGACAGAGCTTTCTTATTTAGAGTGCTTTTATTACCTCAAAATATTCCTAATATTAAATTATTAAACAATTAAAACTATTATTTATTATTAAATAACCTATTATTTAGTTATTTATTATTAAAATGTAATTTATGTAAATTATTATTAACTATTAATTATTATTATCATCATTTTTATTATTATTAGCATTGCAATTAAATTTATTATTATTTCATTAATTATTTTGCAAATAAAAAAATACATACATGCATGTCTCAAATTGAAAGGTAAATAAAACCAATATTATTATTACTATTATTATTATTATTATTATTATTATTATTATTGCATTTAAATTTATTAATGATTTAATAATTATTTTGCAATTAAAAATATACATACATGTCTCAAATTGAAAGGTAAATAAAACCATTGTTATTATTGCATTTAATTTATTATATATATATATATATATATATATATATATATATATATATATAATATAAAATTTATAATAATATAAATTATATTTGATTATTTTGCAAATAAAAATATAAATACATACATACATACATACATGTCTCAAACTGAAAGGTAAATAAAATTATTATTATTATTATTATAAGCAAATATAGTCTTTATAGGATTTATCTTTTTTTTTTTTTTTTAATTTACGGTTATTATCTATTATCGATGTGACATTCAAGAAAATAATGTTTAGATAACAAACTCTAGCACTGGACGCCGCAAGTGCCAGAAGTAAAAGAACAACAAAAAAAAGTTGCCTAAAAGTCTAACCCAAATGGACCAATGAGTGGTTTGATAGTAAGCACAAAACAGAAGTTCAGCTAAATTTAGAGAGACAGAAAGGGAACGCCCTGTGTCCATAGCCACTCAGGCTCAACTAAAAGCCACTCGCTGTTAGGAATTTACAGAAGTGTGTGTGGGGTGTGTGCCAGTGCGATGGGGTGTGACTTCTCTATAATCACATCTCATGTAAAGTTGAGCTTTACTCTCGTCTTATATACAGCTCTGGAAAAAAAAATGAGACCACTGCCCAATCTCCAGATTTGAACCCTACTGAAAACCTCTGGAATGTCATCAAGAGGAAAATGGATGATCACAAACCATCAAGTAAAGCTGAGCTGTTTGCTTTTTTTGCAAAAAGAGTGGTATAAAGTTCCCCAACAGCAATGTGAGGAACTGGTGGAGAGCATGGAGCCAAAACACATGCAAATCGGGGTTATTCCACCAAATACTGATCTCTTAATATTATTTAGACAAAGCATTAACACAGTTTGTTTACAAATGATTTGCATTTTGTTTTATTTGAGTTATTAAAGCTCTGCAAATACTGCATGATCTTGGGTTATTTTGATGTGTCGTCATTTCCTTTAAATATACACTCTAAATAACAATAGTGATATTTTGAATTTAGGAGAAATATTGTCAGCAGTTCCCAAAAAATGAAACAAAACTGTTCATCTCACCAATACATGCACCTGGAAGAAACAAAACATCAGAAACTGATTATTTTGCAGGGGTCTCTTATTTTCTTCCAGAGCTGTATATATGATCTAGTAATGTGTTCCTGTTACTTTGTTTTGCAGGTGATTGGCTGAAAAAAAATACAGAGATTTTCTGTGGAAAACAAGTGCGAGGTGTCATGGGAAGAACAGAAGAAACCGCAGATAAACACACACCCACCTAAAACACGTACGTATAGACACGAAGTCTGTCACAAAAACACTTATTCAGACAAACCGAACGGTCCACACCTACAGCGAAGTGAACGCTGAATAGTACCGAGTACTGAACACATGTTTTGTGGACATTTCACAACCTTTAAAGTAACTAGAAACGGATCACGCTTAATTAATAAAGCATGTAAAATATGAATTCTTGGCTTCTGTTGTGGTTTAAGAGCCATAAAATACTTCCGTTATATTGGAAAACTATCAAGGATGAGGTGGGGTGATGCACTGCAAAGTGATTCATTTCTAATAACTGCATTAAATTGCTCTTAAACCACAACGTTTACATTTCATATGCATCATGATGTATATTTCATGTGTATTATGTCAAAACATGGTACAGCAGCAATAAACAGCCATTCTCCCACCAGACTCTTCTTTTTCCCCCTTCTCTTCAAGTCATTAAGACATATAGAGTTTGTTTTGTTAACTCCATCCTCCATCATGAAGCCTTTCCTACAGACTGTAAACTCTGACACTGGAGACTCCTTCCATGAATGATACATAACCACGTGAATTAGTTATAACTATAGATATAGTTATATAGTTATAACTATATAACTATAACTATAGGATATGGTTTAACGATGATCTCCATGGTACTGGGTGAGATGGCGGACGAGGTACTTGCAGGTAACTCATTTGATATAAGAAAGTAGGTAAGAAGTGCAGAGTTTGCGTTTATGTGGGGATAAAAATAGACAACGCGAATGTCTATCACAACCCACTTCATTTAGCTGTTTCAGTCTGTCTGGTGGAAATCCAAGCGACATCATCCCACAGTTACAGAGCGAACAGACTCTCTTTCACCCACTACACTGACTCACTTTCCATTCATCTCCTCCTTTTGTGTCGACGGCTGAAGTCGTCTTTCTTCCACACCCACGCTGATGAGTGCAGGTAACATGAGACAGGTGTTCTGTCAATAGCAGGAAGGGAAAGACGGCCACTTACTGTCCTGAACCTGAGACGGTTTTACAGATACAGGGATGTAGGGATGTCTCTTGGGAGCTGGTTAGTGATCCCTGGACTTAAAGGTACAGTTTTGGGCTTGGACTTAAAGGTGTAGTCTGTCATTTCTCCAGTGTATCCAGACCTATTCAGAATATGTTAAAGAAACTGAGATTTATTTTAGTATCACCATGCTAGTTTTCTTGAATTAAAGCTGTGTAGATTTTTACAACTGAGAAATTAGCTCCGCCCCCAGAACGCCAAACGGAGTAGTTTAGCCCAGCCCCCTTTTCCTTATAAGGAAAATAACAAGGTGCATATACATAGCATATGCATATGAATATGAATATGTTGAGGAATGATTTAAAGCGCTGTGTGTGTGTGTGTGTGTGTGTGTGTGAGCATCACTGCAATATGGTAAGTCTCGAGTGAGTCGAATGTTTTGAGGCGTTTTGTGTTGCTGGGGTGTAGTGTGAGATAACAGAGAGGTCACTCCGAGGTTACACAGCAGCTACTGAAAGGGCTGACCTTGAAACACACACACACACACTGCGTGAAGGGCCGATTGTCGGCGATCGTTATGTCATGCAGTGCGGTACAAGAGGATAGATTACACACTAGGATCGAGCGAGGCTGAGAACAAGAACAGAACAAAGGGAGAATGAAAGAGAAGGGAGGGTAAGAGGGTAGGAGCAACAAACAAAAAAAGGGAGAGATATCAAATTGCAGAAGTTTATTAGGAGAACGAGGGAATACTATAGAGCGAGGAGGCACAATTACAGATCACCGCACTAACCAGAACTGAAAATCCAACACACCCGAGTCCACTGGACGGATGATTATCGACGGGACAAAAATGGAGGAGATGTCGTTCTACGTGGACGACGATCTCTTGGAAGCGCATCGATTTGAAATTACCCTCATCTGATCAATCATGGACACAGTACCGTAATCCACCCAAACTGCTAAAATCTCTTAAAATGCGCCCGTCCTCCCTTGTTCGATAAGGATAATGATCGTCCTTGTGGATTCTTTGTCATCCCGGACGGACTCTCTATTTAAAGCTGATGATGTGGATCGATGGGAACTTTGGGCTGTATTCACAAATCGGCCACTTATGTCCAAAAAATACATTTCTTTTTCACGCAGGGAAAGTTTTGCGTATTCGGAATGGGGTTGTGTACATGATTCAGCTCCACGTGAAGTCTTGACTACCGCTTTTAAACCTCCAATAAAAGAAGGGGATAGAAAATAAGAACTGCAGAAGTACTTTTTTTTTAATATCAGTCACTTATCTAAAGTGTATGCACTATGTAGCAGATTACAATGCAGTTTATTCGGACATGTTCACGGTTTAACGGCTGAGCTGCCTAAGCGATCATTTACAAGTCACGCACAAGTCTAATTTGATTCATAAACAAGTTCATGGACTTCAAAGTGACCATGCTCATAATCCATAATCCAAAAAAAAACGGGATAGAAAATAAGGACGGAAGAAGTGCTTTTTAAATATCATTGGTTAATCTGAATGATAATAAATCATGGTTACGAATGGAAATTAGTTCACGGCTTGACCAAGCAATGACCAAGCAATCACTTCAAGCTGAAACAAAACTAATTTTATTTCTAAACAAGTTCCTGATGTGCTTCACAATTCTCTCTCTCAAAATGCGATTTATTTTATTTATCTCCTGATTTAGCCGCCTGCTAAAAAATCATCTCATAGGCATCACATCTGAGGTAGACTTTTCTCCACACTCCTCTACCTGCCTCTTAATACAACGTTTAATATGAATAAAACTGACACACCAAACAGGTAAATCCCCTTTATGTAATTATTATAATCTGCCATATCATAATCGGACACATCGCTCTCGAGCGATACGAGGATGTTTGAGAAGTATGCCGAGCGCATAAACAAGGCTGATCCCAGGCACCAGACGTCTCGACCGAAAGCCTTTGGGCAGAAACGGGTTCGATGTTAATTAGTTTGCTGCTCAGATAAATACTGTGCTGAGATGGAGATGATGGAGTACAGGTTATTGAAGGCCTTCGCCTCAGGCCTACTCCACAGAACATGAATAAAGACTCTGTAACAACGGCTTGTTTTCACATTTCGGTTTCTGTTTCTAGTCTGCTTTATTCTGAGAACATCACTAGATGTAGTTTAGGGCCTCTGTTTTTAGCCCAGAGCTTCATTTTGGTGGAGAATCGTCTCCACATGAACAGGTGGACGAAACCTTGTTTGGCTGAAAACAGTACTTGTACATTATAATATTTTCCTTTATTCATGTTAGTTATTTAGCAGACTATTTTTTTAATCTAAAGCAACAGTCTGAGCAGGTTTTAAAAACTAAAACATGTCCAAATCTTCATAAACTCAATCTAGGGGTGAAGAGAAAAGAAACCTAACTGACTAGCTTAAAAAAAAAAAAAGTGTTAGCTAACCTAACATAATAACGTATAGCTAGTTATAGAAGCTAGTAAGCAAGTTATTAAGTGCTGTTATTAATACACACTATCGGACTTTTAAGAACATTTATTCATTTTCTATACCCACTTTATTCCTAATTAGGGTCATGGGGATCTGCTGGAGTCTATCCCAGCACGCATTGGGCGAAAGGCAGGGGTACACCCTGGACCTAATGTACATGTTTTTGGACTGTGGGAGGAAACCAGAGTACCCGGAGTAAAAAACATGCAAACTCCACACAGAAAGGCCCCTACCTGTTCCAACCCAGGACCTTCTTGCTGTGAGGCAACAGTGCTAACCACTAAGCCACCGTGCTTTAATTAACATTTAATCTTTGTCTGAGATTTAATTTTGTAAGAAAAGTCGAGATTTGAGATTTTTTTTCCTTCGTTTCATCTCTACATAAAGAGCACGATGCAGCGGTGCATTAAACCTTTACTCCGTCCTGCTCTCTCTGCTCAGACACATCAGCTACCAAGGTGTTCAACCTTCACGCTAATCTTGCAGATCGCCGTAGAGCTGAGAACTTGATGCACACCAAAAAATCTGTTTGTGAACATCTCTGCACCTTCTGCATTGTGATTCTCATTCATATGATGTCTGGAAAAGTCGAGTAAGAAAATAAACTACAAAACCTGAGCATGATGGGGATGGGGTAGCGTTTCCCGAGAACGAGAGAAATACATCACCATCCAAGAAATTCACACCAGAATATTTCACTCTAAACATATTCAGAGTGGACTTTTCATGTTAATCCATAGACGTTAAAAAAATCCGCGGCAACCGGGCGTCTGATAAGAAGAGAACCTAATTTTCTATTGTGTGGCAAGCAAACAGGGTGAATGCGCTTTATTGCTATATATATGACGGAAAAATGACGCATGGCTCCATGATAACGCTAACGTAAATATGCTCAGGTAATCTTCCACGCATCCTGAAATAGACTTTACTGCGTTTCATATCCGCTGGTCAGCACTGAGGTTTGTTCCGTGTTCCAGGCCACATCCTGTGAAATCCTGAGCTGAGGATCTCCAGGCGAGAAGAGGAGAAGGAGGAGGAGGAGATGGAAGGAGGAGGAGGAGGATGGGAGGAGCATGGGTGGGACTTCCATTGCGCTGATGCAATCCTGCCGTCCGAGAAGAAATTGCCCAGCTGGCATGAGCAGAGCCGGGGGAGGGCGATTCTCACTCGAATCTCTGCACCGTTCACACGCTCAGTTGCTGGCACATGCTCTCACACACACACACACACACACACACAAGCGTGTCATTTTCACATAAATGTGCTGTTGTGACAAGACCAGAGCTAGCATATGCCAGGAGCAGGCTACTCACCAGCTATAAACACGACATTGAATTACATTGTCTGACTCGTTCAGCTGTTTATAAACACACACCTAAACTCATAAACCTTTTACACACACTTACACACATGCTGTCCAGATGTGTCTCTGCACATCTGGCTTGGGAAGGTATTAGCTTGTTTGTAAAGCAGATGCCCTGGTCTGGATTTATTGTGTGTCCTGAAGTGAAAAACAAAGCAGTAAGGCAGAAAGAGCTGATGTGCTGAGTGATTTTAGTGCTGAGAATCGAGGCAGTCGAGGGGCAAATGAAAGGTTTTTGACTCCTGAGTAAGATTTTAACCTTTGAAAATGAATGTGAAGACATAAGAATTAGGGATCGTTTAATAGACTACTGAAATATCCTGTGAGAGAATGATACATATATACTATGCTACCGATGGCAGGGTTGCCAGGTTCAAGATTTTCCTGCATAATTATACTACTTGCTTGCTGGATTGTGTGTGTGTGTGTGTGTGTGTGTGTGTGTGAGAGAAAGAGATACAGAGAGAGAGAGAAGGAATTGATTTTGCTTATGCTAATATATATAATAATAAAGAATTGTTTAGGAAAACATTTGATTCATTGAATTGATTCATTCATCTTAAGTAAACACCATACTTGTGAACTATGTCATGTGCTGTAATTTAAAGGGGCAGGTCTGTCACTGCTTTTCAAGAATAATTACATTTTATGCTCAAAGGATCAGCTTGATATGAAATTGAAGCCGAAGTCTTAATCCGACCCCGTCTGGAAAAACTACGTCAGACTACAAAACACAGCAGTGCTCTTACACACACACACACACACACACAGTCCATAGCCAGTGAACTATGCGTCTGCCCTGCTGTCTGATCAGACTCTACCCTCTCGTTTCACATGATGGATGCTGTCAGCTGCTTCAAATAGCTCCGACCCCGTAATCTCGCTCTTACAGCCCTGTCCTGCTGATGATGTCAACTGTTGCACTTCCAGAAGCCAATTTCTCTGTTTTATTTATCTGCTTGCAAAGCACAATGCCTGGCAACCAAACAACATGGCCTGCACAACAAACATTGCTTAACTGATCTTCTAGCTCGTGTCTGGTGTCAAAACACTTTTGTTGAAGAAAAAAAATCCCTCAAAAACATTCACGACCTTTTAAAAAGTCATATCAGAAGTGTCGAGGAAGCTTTTTTGTAAATGTTTCAAGATGTCATGAACATCCTAAAGTACTGATGATGCACTGATGTGGCACTATTACAATCTCATATATCAGTAATTCCTCATAACAATAAGGATAATTGACCAAGATTGTATAATAGCTTACAAGGCTATTGTTCAGAAGTATTACTAATAAGCGGGTTGAATAACAGGACATGTGATTGGTCCTAATCCTGCTGATTCACTTTCTATAACATAGTTCTAGGTGCAAAGTTTATATAAATATGATATTTTGTAGTTATTAAAAAAAAAGCAAAACAATTTGCACTATAAGAATTTTCTTTGCACTTGTTATAGTTCCTCTTTACATTATACACACTCCATTTCTCTCTACTCTACTATATTTTATTATACGATTATTGTATTTATTTTTTACTATACTGTGTGTGTTGATCTGTTTGTCTGTGTGATATGGGACGAGAAACTAAGGAAAACTTCTCCAGCAATTTGAGCAACAATAGCTCGTCTGTTGGATCAGATCACACGGGCCATCCTTCGCTCCCCATGTCCATCAATGAGCCTCGACTGCCCATGACCCTATCGCCGGTTCACCACTGTTCCTTCCTTTGTACCACTTTTGATAGATACTGACCACTGCAGACCGGGAACACCTCCACAAGAGCTGCAGTTTTGGAGATGCTCTGATCCAGTGGTCTAGCCATCACAATTTGGTCCTTCGTCAAACTCGCTCAAATCCTTACGTTTGTCCATTTTTCCTGCTTCTAACACATCAACTTTGAGGACAAAATGTTCACCTGCTTCCTAATATATCCCACCCACTAACAGGTGCCATGATGAGGAGATCATCAGTCTTACTCACTTCACCTCTCAGATAATGTTATGCCTGATGGGGGTGTATGTATATGAGAAATAAAAAACTGATCTATTCAGTATATAAATAATACCAATATGGTATAATATGGTTAAAGTCGTCCATGAGGTTGGCCTGTTAAATTGTGCAATATGTTATTGCAGCCGCTACACAGACAGCCAGGTGACAGCCAGGAGCGCCCTCTACTGGCTGAAAACAATTCGACATTCAACGTGGAAATAATGAATAATGAGCGAAACAGACTGCAAAACAATTTGAATTAGTAAAAGGAAAGCTACAAACTCACACAGTGCCAAACCCCCCCGCCCAAAAAAACTGTTACTGGACTACTGAACTGTCCGGTGACTGACCAAAACATCTTTACAACCTGGAGAGTTCAGGAAGCACAGTATACAGAGTCTACACAACCACAGATCAGAATAAAAAATGGATAAAATAAAAAAAATTCAGTGTAATGGAAGTAAAAAAAAATCATTTTCAGCCACTGTATGGTGCGGTTTGAGGTTTCTTCTTCTTCTTTTGATTATTGTTATAAACTCCTGACACAGTATAACAGTATACAGACAGCTTCCTCTGTAATCTGAGCATAGGGAGAGAGGAAAGAGGAAGTTATTGCGCTCTCTCTCTCTCTCGAGCTTATTCACACTGAGTGTATGACTCAAGTCAAGCTTTTTAAACACTGAGAAGTGACCTGATGTGATACACTGAGCCTTGAATTACAAATTGTATCTGCAGATATCCTGCACAATTTATTTCAAACTCTTGAGTCTCGGCACTTTTCAGAGAAGAAAATACAAAAGTTGAATTTCTGTTGAATTCTCGATTCGGAGTCATTTTCTAAAACTGCAGCTCTGACAGCTTGGGTTTGTGATAATGTCCTGGTTCTGGCATTGTTTTCTGTAAAAAAATGATGTGCAACAGTTGATATGGTGAAATAGCATTCCACACATTAAATTTAACTAAAAATGGATTAAATTGAGGTAGTGTATGATGAATCAAAACACTATGGGAAACTTCAGCCTGATAACAGTAACACACACCAGGACATTCCATTGTTGATTATTTTCCTAATCCGGCACATTCCATCGTATTTGCTTCGGGTTCAGTATCCGGAAAAGAGCATGTGTCATAATCGCTTGCCTCTTCTCTTTACTATTCACTCTACACCACTACACGGATGCTACAACAGTCGTCCTATTAAAGCCAGAGCGCAATAACGCACCTGAAATCCCGCCTTCTCGCTCCTACCTTGTAATTCCTCGCCATCTTTCCCAAGAAGCTGAGACTCCGAACCAGGGAGCGCAGGCCGTTTGGCTTCTCGCTCTCCTCGTTTTGAACTCCCTGGCCCTCCGTCGTCTCCTTGCTGTCCCAAAGCTCACCGCTGAGCTCTGCATCCACCCGGAGACTGCTCCACACACACACAAATCCACAGTCAGGCAATCACAGAACAACTCCTGTGTCTCTCACGATGACCAAAAGTCAACTCTTACCTCTGTGTAGATCCTCCAAGTAGAGAGGAAAAGGAAGAGTGTGCTGTGGGGGGAAAAAAAAAGCACGAAATCAGTCTCACACAGAGTCCTTAACAAAGTTTCGAACCAGCAACCCGGTCTTCCTGCCTTCTGAAGTGTCTTTTAAACTGCTTTTGGCATCATCTACACCTAAAGCATAAAGCTGCATGACTTGACAGCTGAGACGCTTCATTACTTCATTAGAGAAGAGATGGGAGAGCATGTGGGAGGTGAGAACACACCGCTGTAGGGCTTTAGGGCGCTGACGAGCGACTCAGCAGAACAAATACAGGAAGGCGGCTTCCGCATAGCTTAGGGCGCACACACACAAAACGAGTTTACTGCACTTCCACATCCATATATCTACAGCACAATGGTGGCACGGTTGTTGGTGCCTGACAGGCAGGTTTGACTCTCTACTTATGACACACAACGGTGCAAGAAAACAAAGCACCTCCAGTGAGCGGCCGTTCTGCAGACAGGAAGTGCTTTGCTCAAGAAAGAGGTCAGAGGTTGGAGCTGACAGGTAACATCGGGTTCTGCTTCAGCCAGGCAAAAAAAATAACAGAAATCGGACACAACAGCGCCTCACTGAAACCGTACAGGTGTGAAGATCGGACAGAAAACGTTGTGTTATCTTTAGAAGAGAGGAGTTTCTGGTTTCTCCTTATCACAACATGCATCTTTTTAACATGAGTAGAAAGTGAAAGAATGAAGTAAGAACTCAAACGAGAAGCTCCGTTTATAAACTTACTGGAAAGTATGTGTCATTCTTTACAATTGTTTTCAACTTTTTAAGTAGAAGTCTCTGAGAGCTTCTTGTACTTCCTCTGAGACTATTCTAACTGCTGGTCCTGCTGCATCACAGGGCAGTGTAACAGACTCGGAGGAAAGTGTTGCCTGTTCTTTTCCACATACACAAGCCTTACAGCCCTACAGGTCGCCCTAGTCTTGCTGTGATGGACAGGTGACAGGCCCCGCCCACACAGACAGCATGGCTAAATTTGCTCTCTAGACTCCTAAACAGTATTTTTGGGAACTTCTGAACTTGTAAACAATTTACAAACATACAAACAAACAAATAGGAGTCTAGGGAGCATATTTAGTCATGCTGTCTGCGTGGGCGGGGCATACCCTGTCTAACCTGTCAATCACAGCTAGGCTAGCCAATCATGGGCAACATCTGTATAAAACACAGCAATGGTCCTGCAATAGTGAGTTGATTATATAGCCTGTACAATAAATATTCAAGTGTGTGTGTGTGTGTGTGTGTGTGTGTGTGTGTATTGTAATAGCTGCTGTCTCTCTCTATGTACTGTCTGCTTCACCTTGGGCGTGAGAATAAGGGCGTTGCTTGGTGAGAGACGGATGTCTTTCACTCGGAATGGAACAGAGAGACGGGACGGACATACTGAAGCTCTGCAGAGGAGACTGCACCTAGAAGACACACACACACACCATTGTTTTGTCATACATTCCATGCAGAAATTCAATATTTTTATTATGAACAATTAATCTTTTTTGGCAAGATTTATAACACACACACACACACACTAAAAATAGTATCACTGTTAGATTTGTTGCTTTTGCAATGATGGGAGAAAAGCAAAATAGGGAACTGCTGAATAAAAAAATGAGTGTGTGTGTGTATGTACATGATAGAGGTCTGTGTGTGTGTGCGTGTGTGCATATGTGTTTGTACACGATAGAGGTCTGTGTGTGTGTGTGCATATGTGCTTGTATATGACGGAGGTCTGTGTGTGCACGTGCATATGTGATTGTACATGATGGAGGTCTGTGTGTATGTGTATGTGCATGTGTATGCGTTTGTATGTGTGCATGTGCGTGTGTGTGTGGGTGTGTGACATGGTTGTGTGTGTGTGTGTGTGTGTGTGTGTATGTGCGTGCGTGTGTGTGATGGTTATGTGTGCGTATGTGTGTGTGATGGATGTGTGTGTGTGTATCCTGATATAAACAGCTCTGAGGTGTGTTTAAAGTGTGTATCTCAGTAGAGAGCTGCTCTTCAACACCGAGCTCTGATTTTGAGTGACGTCTGCATCCTCCACTCTCACCTCCTGGTAAGAGAAGAGCTGTGATCCTGACCCCTCCTCCTCCTCAGTGAGAGACAGCAGAGACTCCAGGTCCTCGGTGTAGTCAGTGATGGGGGCTCGGCGCGGGTCTCGCCTTTTCAGACTGCCACACTGAACCTTCTCCATCTCTCCAGGGTCCAGAGTCTCCAGACTCACACTGACACACCAACACACACACACACACAAAACCATCATTTCATTTAAAAAAATAAAAAATTAAGCATTTAGAATTATTTCTTTTCATTAATTCATATATTTTTCATTTCATTTCATTGTCTGTACCACTTATCCAATCTATACTTGGGTCACGGGGAGCCTGTGCCTATCTCAGGCATCATCGGGCATCAAGGCAGGATACACCCTGGACGGAGTGCCAACCCATCGCAGGGCACACACACACACTCATTCACTCACGCAATCACACTAATTCATATATTATTTGTCTTCATTGTTTACTAATAAACAAAAGAACAAATATATGAATAAATAAAGATCAATATAACAAAGATAAGATAAATAATAATAATAATAATAATAATAATAATAATAATAAGTCTAAAAAATATAAAATATAATAAGTTATTACATTAAAAAAGCATTAGTTACTAGGTATTATTATTATTGTTATTATTATTATTATTATTATAATGTAACAAATAAAATTATGCAAAGCAATTCTAAAAAAATATTATTTGTTGAATAAATAAATTAAATCTATACTAAAATTTATATTTATATTATAACATTATACGGAAAAACAAATATTATTTATTATATAAATATTATATATTTTATCTATATATTGAAATAAATTAAGAACTAAACCTAAAAAGTGTGTGGAAGTATGTTCTTTTTTATAACAAGAAGAAGAAGAAGAAGAAGAAGAAGAATGTGCAACATATGTACAACACAATTTTAAAAATCTATCGATAACATGAATGAAATATATTTAGTAATAAAATAAAATCAGATATAGAAAATGTTTCAATTAATAAATGATTATTATTTTAAAGAAATTATTCTGAGATTAATTTCTAAAGAAATGTTAAAGCAGTTTACACAAACACACACACACACACACACACACGCACACACCCCATAATCACATGACGCATCCTCCGTTTCTGTCTTCCATCATAAATCAGGCGTTCTAGAGAACTCTGTGAAACTCCTCACATGACTCACAGAGACATAGTAAGGGCCGTAATGCCACAGTTTCCCCCGGACCAGAAGAGCAACACAAACTACACAAATAACAACCGCACACACTACCAGTGTCACAGCAAGCGCTAGAGATATGACAAAATACACAAACACAGCCAACACTCCCAACACGACACCAGCTACAAGACCAAACACAGCAACGAGCACACGCGCTACGATGTTCTCCATTATGCTCTGAACATCTTCTTCTCTCTCTCTCTCTTGCCTTTTCTCCCTCTCTCTCTCTCTGTCCCTCTCACCCTCTCTCTCCCTTTCTCTCTAATCCCCCCCCCTCGCTCACTCCCTATCCCACTCTGTCTCTCTCTCTCTCTCTCTCTCTCAGAGGGTGTGAAGAAGAATAAAGCCATCTCTCTGTTGGATCTGACAATGTGCTCAATGTTAATCTGAAACAATACAGACAGTGAACAGAGCTCGGCTTCTGTCTCCTGTCAGGCCTGCCCTTCTTCTGGTCCTGCTTGTTCACACATGGTGCTAACAGAAAATGTCCAACTCTCATTTGATTTACTCGGATGGTTTCCTAAGAGAAGACACACTTAAAGCAGCTGAGGGTTGAGTGCTTTGTTTACAAGCTCAAAAGTGGCTATATACCGATGATGGGGCTGAAAACTCACCAAAAACAAATTCCTTAAGCACTGAGCAATCAAATAATTCACAATTTATTACATTCAGCAAACCCAAAGCCAATATTCTGTTAAAAACAACTCCTCATAGAAAACATCAACAACAGGTTTGTAGAACAGCCTCCCCACTGTAATTTCTACAAAACATACTGATATTGAAAACATACTGAAATATATCTGCAGCTGATTCATTACATTTTGGGTCATGTAGAAGATACACTATAATTGCCTAAAGTTTTGGGACATCTGCCTTTACATGAACATGAATGAAATATGGAGTTGTCCCACCCTTTGCAGCTATAACAGCTAGTGTTCTATCAGGTTGAGGTCAGGACTCTGAGCAGGCCAGTCAAGTTCCTCCACATTAGTAAATCATAGAACTGAAATGGAGGCAAAATTCAATTCCAGGCCCAGAAAAATATTTAAGAAGTCCAAGAGTCATGGCGAAGTTCAATCCCAGGCCTGGAATAATTATGAATAACAGCATTTTTTAAATGACAATAATGGTCACAAGTCTAATAAGAGTTAATCAAGACAAATTCTTCTTCTTCTTTCTATTACTATTATTATCCATCCATCCATTTTCTGTAAAGCTTATCATACACATCGGAACCTGGAGCTTATCCATGGGGACTTTGGGCCCAATGATGGGGACATCAACCCATTGCAGGGCACAATCTTACACACTTACACATTCTCTCTCTCGCGCTCTCCCTCTCTCTCTCTCTCTCTCTCTCTCACACACACACACACACACACACACACGCACTACAGGTAATCTAAAGATGCCAATCAGCATACAAGGCATGTCTCCATGACTGAAAGCGGGAATCAAACCCCCAACCCTGGAGGTGTGCAGCAAATGTTCTAATATTTTATTATTAGAATAAAACATTTCTAATAATATTCTAATTATTATTATTATTATTATTATTATTATTATTATCCATGGTGTCCCCTACCTGCGCTGTCCGCACTGTGGATGGCCACACTGCACCACGCCGGGATGCCAGCTGTGCCTGCGGTTGCATGTGGCCCGAATCATTTGACCGGCAAGCGGCAGAGTCAGCATTAACTTCCTCATCCGGGGTGATGGAGAGGTCCGGGCCAAGCAGGGTGATGGGGGTGAGATGGGGGAGATGGGAGGCGGTCCCAGAGAGGGCACAAGGCATCCAGGAGGCGTAGCCGAGTCTGAGATACGGATACGGTGTTGATGTGGGGTGCTGATCATCTGTGAAGGTGTGCAGAGATGTTTAGGCGTTATAAGGAGACAATTCCATGACTGATCCATGGCAACGGTGAATACAGCACTAACCTTTGACGTTATATATACTAACTTGTTTCACTAAATGTAACAATAATCTGATAAAAAATAAATAAATAAATAAATCATCATAATCGATCATAAACTGCTGTGGTATAAGAGGAATAAAACACTCCAGGATGAGCTGTACAAAAGCAAGTACATCATGCATTACTGTTACAAAATAGTGAGATACACCGATCAGCCATAACATTATGACCACTGAGAGGTTAAGTGAGTAACACTGATGATCTCCTCATCATGGCACCTGTTAGTGGGTGGGATATATTAGGCAGCAAGTGAACATTTTGTCCTCAAAGAAGCAGGAAAAATGGACAAGCGTAAGGATTTGAGCGAGTTTGACGAAGGGCCAAATTGTGATGTCTAGACCACTGGATCAGAGCATCTCCAAAACTGCAGCACTTGTGGTGGTGTTCCCGGTCTGCAGTGGTCAATATCTATCAAAAGTGGTCCAAGCAAGGAACAGTGGTGAATTGGCGACAGGGTCATTGGCGGTCAATGTTGGTTAATGTTGGTTCTGGCAGCAAAAGGGGCACCAACACAAAATTAAGCAGGTGGTCATAATGTTATGCCTGATCAGTGTCTTGTGTATTATATAAATAAAACATTAATGATAAAAGAACAAAGCAGTATTTATTGATTCCTCTGTTAGAAATGAATTCTAGCTTCTGAAAAATATGAAGCCTATACTAACGTTACCATATCAGCAATCACAGTTTGTTAAAAATTATTTTATACACCATGCACACTCTATACAACACACACCATGTACATCGATTCACGTTCAAGCTTCAGCCTGCTGACCGGACAAAAAGGTGTCTGCGTGTTTCCGCCCTCTAGTGACCAATGTTTTCATGAAGTCAAGGGAGTCTCCTAGAGGAACACAAAAGATTTATTAGAGAGGTGTGGATTTACAAGCATGCTAACAAGCTAAAGAGATGCTATTATCTTCTACTGAAGCCTGGAGCAGTTAGTACGACTTGCAGACCTCAAACCTCTAAACTGGAAGGTTGTAGTACACCCTGTGTACCTTCAGGGTGGTCGTTACATTATTTTTGATCACAAGCTGTTCAGATTTACTGGTTCGTATGTGTGAAATGATAAGCATTTTCACTCGAGAGGTGCAGCTAGTGTGGGCGAAATATTTGATGACGGTTCCAAATGCTCTTCATGGGTAGCCTTGTTAGGCAACATACAGCACGACATCTCAAATAACAGGTTTAGCGCAGTAATTGTGCTCTAATGAGGTGCTCTTTTTATTCAGCTGTCATGCTATCAAACAGGATTAACCTACTGGACCCAGCTGGTAAAATTAGGCAGCTAGCAATTTAGCATGCCATTTCAATCATGGTATATTATTTCCAACACCTATTAATATCAATCTCAGCCTGTGTGTGTGTGTGTGTGTGTGTGTGTCTAGGTAGGGCTAGAAGATTTTGAAACCCGTTTCCAGATATTTCAAGCTCTAAATCTGTTTCTGTTGGCACACAAGACAAGAAAAAAGAGGCAAAATTATCTAGCAACAGATTAAAGCTTAGACATTTTAATAGTAGAAATATCTCGAATAATCTAAAGTTGAATAATCTCACGTTTAGTTTACAAAACTCATTATGGTTACATCTTCATTCGTTCCTGATTAATTCACACCGTAACTCATTATTCATTAACAATTTTGCATCAAATTGCAATTTCCTCAAACTCAAAACCCTTCCTTCCTTCCTTCTTCTCTTTCTGTTTTCTTTCTTTCTTCCCCCCTCCCTCCCTTTTCTTTCTTTCTTTCTTTCTTTCTTTCTTTCTTTCTTTCTTTCTTTCTTTCTTTCTCTTTCTTTCTCCTTCCTTCCATTCTTTCCTTCCTCCTTTCTTTTCTTTTTCCTTCCTTTCCTTCCTTCCTTTCCTTCCTTCCTCCTTTATTTTCTCTTTCATTCCTTCCTTTCTTTCTTTCCTTCCTTCTTTTTTTCTTTTTCCTTCCTTTCTTTCTTTCCTTTCTTCCTCCGTTCTTTTCTTTCTTTCTTTCTTTCTTTCTTTCTTTCTTTCTTTCTTTCTTTCTTTCTTTCTTTCTTTCTATCTCTGTACCAATTCCTGTACCTACTGTTTGAATTCTTTACACCCCCCCCTTCCCCTCCCTCTGCTCACCAGCGTGCAAAACACATACTCTATACACAGAAACCCAACCGTGTCCTGAGTAATCTCACACCAGAGTTACTCGTTCCAGTCTGTATTTCTGTATTTTAGTCTCATTAATGACGCCCATCTTCCAGTGGTTAAATAAGTGGATCTGAGTCCATATGGTAAAATAGTTCGCGTCTTGATTAGCAACATTTAACAACTTTGCCACGCCTTCTAATATACAACTTGTAGCAAAACGAATGCACTGGAAGACTTATTTACATTTCAAGTAGATATTTATAAGTTAAAAAGTCAATCACAGTAAATCAAAATTACATTATTTATTATTAAAATGATAAACAATTTTATATATATATATATATATAATTGTTTATGACAATTCAGTAGACTAGCATGTCCTAGCAGGTCTTTTGATTCCGTATTTAACATAATGGCATTTAGCTAAATTATTATACCATTACCATATATAATAACTACCATTATTATATATTACATAGATATATATTAGAGATGTATTTCTATATCACTTTCTGACTAATTTACTGAAGTCACATTGAAATAGTTAGGATTTACCACTCTCCAAAAACGATATTTTTAAACATTTTTTTTCACAGTGACAGCTAAAATAAGATATTTTTTTATAGAACCATCAAGCAACAATTGTGTGAAGTGCATTTTAACAAGGCAAAATATTTAAAGACGTTTACATATTTATTTTAAATCCAACTATTTTATTTAAAAAAACACACACACAAAATTAGTCAGTTGCCTAGCAACAGAACATCTTAAGATATTATTTGATGTGTTTTTATATAGAAAAATATATTTTAGAATCTAACATCATTTCCTGTTATAATGCACTAAATAAACAAATTATATGATTGATAATATTCTTTATTTATTCGTCATTATTTATCTTATTTCCAAACACATTTTGCAATATGTAAGGAGGCTGAGAAATAACTCTATAATACGAGGCTGTGTTCACGTGCTCCTGTGTGTTGCCTTTGTCTTGTTTTGCTTCCTTTTTCCCACTAGACCACAGTGCTCCATGGAGAACACCGTTCTGGGAAATGACATATGAGAGGCGGTTGCCAGAGCAGGATGCTGTACGTAGAAGTATAGAATATAATAGAATACTGACGTAGAATAACGTCAGAAGCAACAGGAGTAAATATCAGATTAGCACTGGACAATAACTGGTCAGTCAGTTTATACCTTAAAGCTTAGGCAGGTTTTCTTTACAGAACAGTGCATGTAATGTAATTTTCCTGATTCAACAAGTGGAAATAGTGAATTAAGGCTGTGATAAAATATTATATCCTGAGCACACATCACAATTTCATGAATTAGCATCTTGTGAAGTTATTGAGTCAAAAGTTGTAGTTGAAACCTAAATTAACCAAAAGCAGGGGTAAAAAATAATGAACTGTAATTGTCCTTTTTTAAGTATTAGGATTTTTTAAAATTTCTTTTAATTAATTTCTTTTTATTTTATTAAAAGTCATTTATTAATATTTTATTTTATTTTATTTTATTTTATTTTATTTTATTTTATTTTAAAATAAAATAAAATAAAATAAATATTCCGCCTAGCTACTTGAAAAATAATAATAATGCACTTCACCCTCATACGACTGTAAGCCAATTCAAATATTTTAGGAACAATTTTAGAAAGAAATCCTGCTAAAATCTACACTTCAGCTGAAATGTTCAGTCAGCAGCATCATCTCAGGCAGTGGAGAGAGATTTAGCATATCTGGCTAAATTTATCAGCATTTTAAATGTTTCAAAGAAAACAATCTGCGCATTCTGCAAAGCCAAAACTTCTGTAGATATTTTTACGACATTTTAGGGCTAAACATCCAAGCTGCGGAAACATGAGGTAACTACAGGTAATCTCTTAGCTAGTTGTGGAGAGCTAGCCTAGCTAGCCAGATCTTTCAGTGTTTTACAGCATTAAACTTGTCACAGTGATGTTTATTAACAGTTACCTGAGTTAAATGGGCATTTTGGCTACGTAGCTAGCTATACAGCTAGAAACATGTAGAAATGAACAAGCTCTAACTAGCTAACTAGCAAGCTACTGAAACCCTAATAGCTAGCCTGCTAGCAATACCTTACTTTATACACTGTGCCGTTTGCTGAGTCACTCTACAGCGTAGCAGAGCAAAATCGTTATATTTATGGCCAAACTTTTCACTTGTAACATTATTATTATTATTATTATTATTATTAATAAAAACTGTGAATGTTTCTAGATCAGATGAGGATGTGGGAATTGAATATGAGGCTCTTTTAAATAAACCACATTGTCCTGTATTAATCATGCTGATTCTACAAACCCTCACGAAGAGTGTGTCACACTTCAATAGAGGAGTAGAGCTGAGGCAGAGAATATGATAGGTGTGTGTGTGTGTGTGTGTGGTAATAGAACCTTTCTGGTCCACAAGACTACAAACATAATGTGTGCTAATAGCTAGTATTGTTAACACCTTCTGACCAATCAGAGTTCAGAATTCAACAATGCTGTGCTCTTTTAAATAATCTCCAATTCTGCAGCTTCAGATTTTACTAGGTGTGTACAGTCAGCTTTTAGGTCACATACGTATCACTAAACAATTCAGTAATACAATTTCTCACAATAAGGATATTATTTTATCATTTATATTATTATATTAGGGAATCATTATATTATTATAGCGTTATTATATCATTTATATTATTTTATTAGGGAATCATTATATTATTATAGCGTTATTATATCATTTATATTATTTTATTAGGGAATCATTATATTATTATAGTGTTATTATATCATTTATATTATTTTATTAGGGAATCATTATATTATTATAGTGTTATTATATCATTTATATTATTTTATTAGGGAATCATTATATTATTCAGTCCTTAATTAAACCCACAGTACATGGTGCAACAGTTTTGATGACTTTCATGTTTATATTTATTAAGAACAGTCTCTAGTGCCTTCATGTCATTAAAAAACAAAGAAAATATAAAAATTGAGAAAAAAGAGAAAATAAAAATAAACTCACATATTCTCTGTCTGTAAATCACAGACCCCTAGGAGAGACTTAATTTGAGAACCGTACTATTGTTGCATTGCAAAGGTTTTGAGAAAGCCAACAGAAATTTCAAGCATTTTGGCCCAACATTCACAAAAACACTCAAAAACTCCTAGTGGGATTGATAAACTCTTACTGGATGTAGTAGTCGAAACCTAAAAGGACCAAAGGCAGGGGTAAAAAATGCACTATTGTTATAGTAATTTAGGATTAGTACTTATTTTATTTAATTTATTTATTTTAATTTGATTTTACTTTATTTTATTAAATAAATAATTTATATATTTTTTATTTTATTTTCTATTCTATTATAAAACAAAATAAAAAATATTCTTTCTTTTATTATATTATAACTAATTTAAAATGTATTTATTTATTATTTTATTATAAAATAACATTTAAAAAATAAAATAAAAATAAAATATTCAGCCTAGCTACATTTATTATTATTTCAATCATACAGTAAAAAAATAATAATGCACTTTTTCCCTACATGACTGTAAAAGGCCGATTAAAAGGCAGTAAATTTTGTAAGAAATCCTGCTGAAATCTACACTTCAGGCAAAATGTTTAGTCAGCAGCAGCATTTTATAATATTTATTAATTTATTTTTTAATCATCCAGTTAAAAAAATAATAATGCACTTTACCCCTAAATAACTGTAAGCCAGTAAGGAGCAAATTTTGAAATCTAAAAAATCTCCTGCTTAAATAGCAAGACAGGACTTTCTATCTCAGTTCTGAAGAAAAAACCCCACTATACTGCTGTTATACTCTTAACACAACATGAAACTTCTTCCTGCTGATTAGATCCCAGGATTGATAGTGCTAATCACAGGCAAAGCCACATAGCTGTTATGTTTCCTACTATGCAGAAAATATGATTTAAGGATGGAAAATATATAGATATGAGCATATACAGTGATAAAATGAGCTGAAAGAGTTATCATCACGCGCTACTGGTACTGATGACACTGTAAAAGATTTTCTCACTCGAAATGCACCATGAGATTCGAAGAATAACCTCGGCAGGGGAAAATAGTGCTATTTAGATAATAGTGCTATTTCTGCATCGCTACGGTGATGTTAAAAGAAATTGTGTTATCTGTAAAAGAAACCGCTCTACTATACTTTAAACTATATGGATCATTACACGCATCACATTGTGTTTTAGAGAAAGAATAAAAACATTTTTGCTGATTCTACAAACCCTCATTCGCAGTGTGTCACACTTCGTTAGTGGAGAAGAAGCTGAGGCAGATCTGATAGAGACTCACATGGAAATGTGCTACGTGTGTGTGTGTGTGTGTGCTGTTGAAACTTCCTGGTGACATGAATATAATGCAAATATAATGTGTGTTAATACTACATTAGAGTTCGAGCATGTAGGTTCAGTTGAATTGTAAATTGGGAGTAGAACATTATTTATTTATTAGATTGTGTGTGTGTGTGTGTGTGTGTGGATGGTACACAAACCGGGTGTAGTTCAACATCATAGTCTTACAGTAATAGTATTTGATTATGGAGCATTATAAATTCTGTGTGTGTGTGTCTGTGAACAATTGTAACAATTTGACAAATAATCTGAATCTATTTGATCAAACATATTTAATAATTAATTAAAGAAGAAATAAAAAGATATCTATTAATATATACTAATTTTTTTTTGATACAACAGGAAATCACCTTCAGGAAACATTTCTAACTGTTGTATATCTGTGTGTGTGTGTGAGTGTGTGTGTGAGTTTTAGAATTTTCAACCTGAAATAGTAATCGTGCTGTGTGTGTATTATAATAATGTAAATTTTAATCTTTAATTCTGTAGATTTAGGTTTAGGTTATTATTACACTATTATAAATCATGAGGCCCAATTATTTTAGGATTGAAGGGACATTTTAAACTTCCCAGAATCCTCAGCAAGCCACTCGAGAGCCATATCATGACTCCATATCCCATCATTCTCAGTCAGCCCTTACAAGCCATGTCACCCGACTGGTCACATGACCCTGCTTAATAATCATGCACAGTATCAATAATACACCATGTGAAATAACCTCTTTTTTTTTGTTTATCTCTATCATCCCTCGCTGTTCTTTGCCACGTCAAGTTTTCTTTTTTTTCAGTCAGGTTGTTTGAACATCACCTGACCTTTTGCCTGGCTTCGAGTACAATTTTGGAGCTGCCCTTGTTTACTTGACTTGCCTCATGGTTTTCAGTAAACACCCTAAACATACATTCGAGCCTGATCCCCACCCAGCTTGAGGAATTAAGAAACCCAGTAAATACGATGAAGACCTAGCCAAATATCATGAAATTCTCCTCCAATAGTACCTGTACCTTTCCATGCAGGATGTCTCTTTCAATCATGACTATATTGCTGAACTGGTTTCATGGTTAACCAGCAAGGTTTTACCCCCCTTTTTTCCCCTATGATCTCTTTGTCCAATTGTTCTGAAACATCTTTGATCCCCCACTAGAGGGCAAGGTGTCCCATGCCTTCAAAAGAGCAAATGCAAGCTTACCTGGTGAACATAGAGGGACCAGACTTTCCTCTGGCTAAAAGAGGAATACTATCATCCTAGTTAAAAACCTACACATCCCTCTATTGGAAAGGTTAACACCGCAAAGACAAGGGTGCTCTTTTAGGAACTGAAACTCTATATAGTAGCCTTCTTTAGCCTTCAAAGTGATCTGCTATGAAAACCTCCACATGCCACCTTCGCTCTTTGGTAAATGAAACACCTGGATGTACTTCTCCATAGCAACTGGCCAACCAGGGATCAGCTGATTTCATTCAGTTCAGTTCTGTTCAGTCTGTGCAACAGCCAAAGCACCAGGTCAGCTCCTTTCCTTGCTTATCCCCATCATACATAATCCCATCTATACAGGGACCTTCTCAATGATGATCTCCCACTTTCCCAGAACCACAATACCTCCCTGGTCATCCTTAACCACTTTTTCAAGTCCGTCTTATCAGCCCTGCCCACCACTTTTGAGACTATAAGTTGTACCATTCACCTCTGCTTGCTTGTAACACAGCAACTACCAATGCTCTCACCATTAATGGCTGGAAGAGTTATCAACAACTCTAACCAGAGACCCACTCGCTGTCCACTACAAACTTTTTAATACAGGGATGTCAGAAGCTCAAGTCCACTGGTTCCTTCACGCTGATCAAACAAAAATCAAAGAAGTCACTCACCGAATTTTCACATCTCAAACACATGGGGCTGTGGTAGCTCAAGTGGGTCGTTGACCAGAGGATTGGGGTTCAAGCCCCAGCACCACCAAGCTGCCACTGTTGGGCCCTTGAGCAAGGCCCCCAACCTCCCCCTGCTCCAGGGGTGCTGCATCATGGCTGACCCTGTGCTCTGACCGCAACCCCCAAGGATGGGATATCCAAAGACTAAATAAAGACCTCTGATATCCCTACTCCCTCTTGACATAGAAGACTCACCTGTATGGGTAAATACTATGCTCCAGACTTACTTTCCTACTTACTGGAGTAAACTGCAGGACTGGTGGGATACATGCCAGAGGAGATACTATCTCCATTCACAGGCCCCTGCTTACTCATCACCCACACCTGTCTACCATTCACAAACTCACTGAACAAGCTGGACTTTAACACACACACACACTCACTTTGCGAAGTTTCACTAAAGCAGTTTTGCCTGTGTGATTTCAATCGTTTGATCTCTGTTACGGCTATTCATATTCCCTGACCCACAACCCATTCAAGTTTGTGAGTATTGTCTAGTCTGTTTGAAGGTTGCCTGCCTGACCCTTTGCCTGGCCTTGGTTACTATTTTGGATTTACCGATGTTTGCTTGACTGCCTCGCGGTTTTCATTAAACACTTGCATCCAGCTATTTGCCTTAGACCTTACACTTCCAATTCGAACAACTTTAAAATAGTCATCAATAGATTATTAATCTATAAACCCTTCCTGGCCGTGGTAGATCTGACCAGAGATGCCTTAAGGACAGACGTTGTCCGACGTTATAAATCACCACCAAAAACCAGAGATAAAAACCTGAACTATTTCTAAACTGATGGGGGAAAAATACACAAAGAAGAAGAACAAACTTATCTGATTTTCTGCACATTTAAATAAACACTCGCAAACAAGATCTTATTCAACACAGTATTTTTACTGTCATAGTAACAACTGCCTTTCTCTGACTCAGAAATGTCTTTCTGCTGATTAGATGCTAGGTCTGATAAGTTAAAAAAGAAAAAACTGGAAAAGCAACAGAAATTGATATGGCTGCCTTTACCTGTCCTATTGTAAAGAAGATATGACTGAGATGATGTTTGAGATGAATTGTTTTTAGAAAAGCTATTTTTATGCCTACACAATGCACTGGAAATACGGTATGAGATATCGAAAATGAATTGTAATGCTCGAGAAATTTTTATGTGAAAGATTCCCAAACAAAACGTAGCACTGCTCCTACTTCTGATAGGTGGAATATGGAATATAAAGTTTTATTACATAAACCAATCACTGGTTAGGCTCACTATACTTTAAACTGGTTCCATATACATACATACATAATGATCGACCTGAAACAAATGATCAGAGGACATAGCCGGAGACGTGGAGGGACAGGTTTCGTTGAAAGCTGTTTTGACACAAAATGACAGGTATGCAGGAAGTGCACTCATGGGTTGTCTTCTCTTCCACCCCGGCTCCTTTTGTCTTCTCCAAACCTGACCTTTTGCTTCACCTCTCGAAAATGTGCCTTCGCAATTGTTTTCCAGTCATGGGCGAAAAAATAAAATAAAATCATATCTCTGACTGATTATGAATCACCGATTTCGAACCGGTTCCAACAATCTGATCTTTAATCATTCTAGCCATTGTTCTCACAAGTAAAGTGTGTTAACTACGGCATGGCTTGGCCCATATGCAAACACTGCAAGCAAACGAACACATCCTTAATATCAAGGATCCAGTGATATGGCAGGAACGCAGGGTTTTAGATGGATGGATTGATGGGCGTCGTGAACTACTTCATTCAGAATTAAGACTAAAGTCAACTGGAGGTACTATCAGACATATTGTTTGATTACTGTAACCTCTTAGGAAGTCGAGTAGTTAGTTTAAGATAGTTTGAGAGCGCAAATAATGCTTTGACCATTTTGATTACATCCATCTGACAAGTTTATTCAATGACCTGTCTATTTAAAGTCCGGGTGGAGACAAAAAAAAAAAAAAAAAACAGCTTATTAAAATTATTAACTAATTATGTGTCATCATGTTGATATATCTAGGATGTCAGTTCAAGTGCATGCTTCTGCCCTTATTTTTAATTGTAAACAGGTAAACATGAGCTTCTTTGATGCTGGAATCAGATGCAACAGTTTTGACGACATGCTGCTGGACAAACGCGTTGGGTAGTGAGTAGTAACCACAAACAGTTAAGATATCTCACCGGGGAATCGAGCCACCCAAAGCCAAGATGTCTGGAGCTGCTTTTCTGACTCACCTGCGCTGTGTCGATGCACCTGTACAGCGTCCTGCGCGGGACACGCTACAATTTAAAAAGAAAAACAAGAAAACTCGTCTTCCTGAGACTATTCCGTTCAATCAGATCACCCAGCATGAACATTTAATCCAGTGTTTATTTAATCCATCCAAAATGCGTGCGACCGTCTCGTGCACCGGCTTGCTTGGAACTGTTTTCCTTCCGTCAGGTGTCTGCGTCATCCGACCTGCTCGCGCTCTCTCTCCGCCCCGCCTTGACCGCCTCACGCGCTTCCCTTTAAATCTCATTCTCGCGTCCATTACTCATTGTTGCACAACCTTCTTTTTCGGTCCGATGTAAGTCATGTTATATCGAGTAACAACATCACGAAATGAACATAGTATCACGTTATCGGTGAAGTAACTGCTCGGTTCATTTGAAACACAGCCTTATGTAGCGTCCTCCCAGCTTTCTATGAGCATGCATACAGCCTGCATAGACTCTCTAGCACTAACTTGTTTGCGCTAATTTTCTAATAAAGCTATGAATTTTTCACATGCCGTATGTGATCGCATGCAATTCGATGTGATTGCACGTGCTAATTAAGCACGTGAGCACACTTAAGATCCTCACAACTCATTCCACACAAACGTTTTCATAAGGGATTGTACAAGATAAACAAATGCATGCTTATCTTACACAGGGTGGCAGTCAGGCACTAGGCAGGGGACACCAAAAAAATATTGCAGGGTACAATTACACCCTTCCACAAATCACAGACAATTCAGAGATGCCAATCAGGCTACAATCAGTGTGTTTGGACGGGGGAGAAAACTAGAAAACCCAGAGGAATCCCCCTAAGCATGCGGAGAACACCACCAACCCTAGAGGTGTGAGGAAAAGGTACTAACCATTAAACCCACCCCAGAACATACACACATTAATATTTAAGTTCAATTAAATTAAATCATAGATGATTATAGGGTACAATTACACCCATTCTCACATCACAGACAATTCAGAGATGCCAATCAGTCTAAACCAGTGTGTTTGGACAGGGGGAGAAAACTGGAGAACCCAGAGGAATCCCCCTAAGCATGGGGAGAACACAACAACCCTAGAAGTGTGAGGAAAAGGAACTAACCATTAAACCCACCCCAGTATATACACCCATAAAAATTTGTTAATATTTAAATACAATTAAATGAAGTCATGTATGATTACAGGGTACAATTACACCCATTCTCATTTACCAAACAATTCAGAGATGCCAATCAGCCTAGAAAGCATGTCTTTGGACAGGGGAGAAAAACAGAAAACCCAGAGGAATCCCCCTAGGCATGGGGAAAACACCCCCAACCCTAGATGTGTGAGGAAAAGGTACTAACCATTAAACCCACCCCAGTATATACACACATTTATATTTAAGTTCAATTAAATTAAGTCATGGATTATTATAGGGCACAATTACACCCTTTCACACATCACAGACAATTCAGAGATGCCATCAGTGTGTTTGGATGGGGGAGAAAACCAGAGAACCCAGAGGAACCCCCCTAAGCATGGGGAGAAACCCCCAACCCTAGATGTGTGAGGAGAAGGTACTAACCATTAAACCCACCCTAGTATATACACAAGTATATTAATATTTAAGTTTAATTAAATTAAGTCATGGATGCTTGTAAAATAAACAAATAATAAAGACAAAAGACAAGGCTAAACAAAGAGATGTTTTGATTCAGCCGTGTGTCACTTAGATATTACACGTTATTATTACTTATGATATTACACATCATCATCCCAACACTGACATCATCTCTAGCACATGTGTAAAAGTCATAAATGAGTCAAAATGAAAAAAATAAAAAAAGAAAGAAATCAGGTAAAACTTGATTCAGGCTCCAGGGTCCAAACGTTACAGCCTGAGCTTGGGTTTCTGTCGTTCTGGAGTTTCACATGTCCTCTCCGTGTCCATGCCGGTTTCTTCTGCGTTCTCCGGTTTCCTTTCACTCCGCCTTCTTTAAAGAATGCATGTGAATCATTCAAGCTCTGGATGAGTGAAAAAGAGAAATGCCTAACTCATTAAAAGCAGTCATGACTCATGAATCATGTGAAGTTTGTGTGAATGTTCTGGAAAGACGAGTCTTTAATTTTAGTATACATTATAGTGATAGAATGCCTATCACTTCGTTACGGCTAATTTAACGACGGAGTAATAGAAATATGAAATCTGATACTAAACATCCTATGTTAAGCGTCTGTGAATCCTCCCACGCTTGATAATCGGTTCTATTATTTCTCATAGGACACTGACGCCACAAGACCGCTGCCCGAGAATGGAACAATGTGGAGTGTGGACACAGTTAGGAATTTAGGATGAAAAGTTTCTTTATTTTCTTCTTCCTACATCTTTTTCTAGAAGAACTGCTGAGTCCATGAATAGCTGATCATGTAGGCTGGATTTTTTTTTTCAGACTTTCATTTCACGTTTAATGTCAAACTGCAGAATTAAAATGAGGGTTCGAGCGTTCATAAAACATTTGAGCTTTGGAAAAGGATAGACAGAAGCCTGTAGATCTTTTCTGAAGAACTTTTGCAGTTGCTCATTAAATGTTTGGCTGTCAGGTTTCGCCGTTATCTCCTCAAAAGCAAAGGCAATGTCATGATCATGAGAAATCCATCGCAGAAGAAGTGGAGATGTTGGAGAAAATTCTGGACTCAAAGCTTTGGCAGTTAATGCAAAGTCAAGATCAAGTCTGAATAAAAGTGAGACTGAATCAAATCCCTTTAAAAAAAACCCAAACCAAGACATTTAATCCTGCTGATCCAACATGATGGAGCCATAGATGATCTAGAGATGTTACACTGTCTAAGACTGGTGCAGTTTGGAGCTCAGTTAGCAGGGTTAGAGCAGTTTAAAAGAAAGAAAGAAAGAAAGTAAGAAAGAAGACAATCAAGAAAGAAAGAGAAAGAAAGAAAAAGAAAGAAAGAAAGACTATCAAGCAAGCAAGAAAGAAAGACAGAAAGAAAGAAAGAAAGAAATGAGACAATCAAGAAAGAAAGAGAAAGAAAGAAACAAGCAAACAAAAAAGAAATGAGAGACAATAAAGAAAAAAAAAGAAAGAAAGAAAGAAATAAAGAAAGAAAGACAGAAAGACAAAGAAATGGGACAATCAAGAAAGAAAGAAAGAAAGAAAGACAATAAAGAAAAAGAAATAAACAAAAAAATGAGACAAAGAAAGAAAGAAAGAAAGACTATCAAGAAAGAAAGAAGGAAAGAAAGACTATCAAGAAAGAAAGAAAGAAAGAAAGAAAGAAAGAAAGAAAGAAAGAAAGAAAAAATGAGACAATAAAGAAAAAGAAATAAACAAAAAAATGAGAGACAAAGAAAGAAAAAGAAATAAACAAAAAAATGAGAGACAAAGAAAGAAAGAAAGAAAGAAAGACTATCAAGAAAGAAAGAAGGAAAGAAAGACTATCAAGAAAGAAAGAAAGAAAGAAAGAAAGAAAGAAAATGAAAAGAAAAGGTTTTATAGACATTGTTAGGAGAAAGAAAGAAATGAGGCAATCAAGAAAGAAAGAAAGAAAGAAACAAACAAAAAGAAATGAGAGACAATAAAGAAAAAGAAAGAAAGACTATCAAGAAAGAAAGAAAGAAAATGAAAAGAAAAGGTTATACAGACGTTGTTAGGAGTGTGGAAGGTTTTTTATTTAATTGAGGTTTATATTTTGTGTAACACCGACGCTATAATAAACACCGACACTACTGTCGTTTATCTTCTTAAAAAAACAGCCTTTACATTGACTGTGCAGGAAAGTCTAAACAATTCTAATATATATATATATATATATGGGTTATATATTAAAACGGAATAGTTTCAGGCTTCTTTCTGAGAGTTCTGATTCACGTTTCCTTCTCCACCGTATGTCATTTAACAGTACATGGCTGATTTTCTGAAACTTCAGCATTATTTTATTTTCAGTGAGGTAAAAAAACAAAAAACATTTTAAACAATAAAAGCATCACATTATTTCTAAACAAAAAAACAAACCCAAATCCAAGACATTCCCGTTTTTTATCCCAGACTGAAATGAATCCGAGGACATGAACGTTTAACAGATCGCTTTTAACCCTAGCCATGGAGCCAGCATTATTAACAAACCAGCATTATCTCTTCAGGTTACCGGATAATGGAGTTTTAAATATTAAAATCAAAAGGCTTCTGGTTTTTCTGCAGACAAAATATTTCCTCTGTACCGAGGAGGTCAGTGAAGAAGTCTGCTTTATAGCACATTTGTCATGATTTTTTGGCTAAGGGCTCGTGTCAAGTTGAATTAAAATCCTTTGTGAATGGTTAAACTGCCAAAGCAAGTAAATCAGTAAATCTGAGTACTGAACTTCATGACAGGTTTTATTACATCATAACCTATAACAGCCAATCAGGTTGTGATATGCAAATGAGAATTGCCGTTTTGTTAATTTGCTTGTTCGCAGATTTTTATGTATATATATATATATATATATATATAGACAAGTTTAGAGTCCTGAGTACAGCTGCATCTTTAAAGGTGGTTCAAAAGAAGCACTATTTTGAAGAATAACAATCAGAAATGTTTTATACACTATATTGGCAAAAGTTTTGGGACACCCCTTTAAATCACTGAATTCAGGTGTTGTTTTTCAGGGGTTGGACTCGGCCCCTTAGTTCCAGTGAAAGGAACTCTTAATGCTTCAGCTTCATACCAAGATATTTTGGACAATTTCATGTTCCCAACTTTGTGGGAACAGTTTGGGGATGACCCCTTCCTGTTCCAACATGACTGCACACCAGTGACCAAAGCAAGGTCCATAAAGACATGGATGAGCGAGTTTGGTGTGGAGGAACTTTACAGAGTCCTGACCTCAACCTGATAGAACACCTTTAGGATGAATTAGAGTGGAGACTGCGAGCCAGACCTTCCCAGTGCCTGACCTCACAAACACTCTTCTAGAGGAATGGTCAAAAATCCCCATAAACACACTCCTAAACCTTGTGGAAAGATGAAGCTGTTATAGCTGTAAAGGGCGGGCCAACTCCAAATGAAATTCATGCGCATGTAAAGTTAGATGTTTCAAAACTTTTGGAAATATAATGTATGATACAAAAACAAAAACCCTTAGTCTAAACACAGCTGTGAACCTGGCTTAAAATATAATCTAATAATCTAAAAAAAAAATCTAATAATCTATGCTCTAAGATATATCTAAAATAAGGCAGGGTGAGCTTACTTGATCCTCCTTGCTTTTCAGATACGATTACAGAACCTGACAAAACACACCAAGCCTCAAAAAGCGGCCGTCAGTCTTTTGCACTCTGTCTTGGACTAAAAATAACCTTAAAGCTACACAGCTTTTTTGTCGTATTCACATGACACTCGAACAGTTTGTGTGTAACAGCTTATCTCTTCAAATGAATAGTTTTCCTTTAGAAAAAACATACCAAAAAACCCAAACATATAAAAAAGTCAATGTAAACCAAAGACACTTCAAAACAGACTTCATAAGGCTATTCATGTATGACACTGGTTCATATTAATCCTTACAGAAGGGTATTTACAGTGTGTGTGTGCGTGTGTGTGTGTGTGTGTGTGTGTTGAAACCCTCACACATCTATGAAATGTGCAAAAAATAAAAAATAAAACAGTTCACAGAAATTGTGTAATGATTTTTGCACACATGGCTGCCATGTGCACTGCAACACTCATTCCACACATCTGGATAATGTGTGCATCAGGTGAAATAAATAAGAGCGCACGGCTGGAGAGCTCCGAGGTCCTGCGTGACCCGGGGACACGTTTCCTCTGAGGCGGGGCGCAGGAGAAGACGGAGCTGAGGTTCAGGAGCTGCTGCTCAGTCTGCGGCGGATGAGCGAGGCCGGCTTGATCTCCGTGTCCTCCTGGTCGCTCTCGCAACTTCTCTGGAGGACGAAGAACGAACGCATGGTTATAGAGTAATACACATCATCATCATCATCATCTGTTGAATGAAATAACAGGCGCCTGAAATAATTAAAAACTGTAATAACATCAATTTTATTTTATTTGTATAGCACTTTTAACAATGGACATTGTCTCGAAGCAGCTTTAGAGAACATAAGAAACATAGTACAAAAGTTCGAGATTAATATTTGACAAAAAGTTCGGGATTAACATTCTTATAATGTAACAATAACAATAAAGGAAAAGGATTATAATATACAGAAAAAATGTAAATACATTCATACTATTGAACTTAAATGACTAGAAGAAATCTTAAATGTATTATTTTTTTAATAAAATTAGCCTTTTTCATTCCTATTAAATATGATTTTCAAACTTTACCTTACTCTTTCCAAGAAATTGTATTATTATTATTATTATTATTATTATTATTATTATTATTATTATCTTACATTTAGTGCATTTTCTTTTCCCTCCTCACTTTATTACTTACTCGCTGATGTTACATTGTTTTTTTTTTTTATTTATTGTTAGAAAATAGATTTTTTTTCATTATTATGTGGAAGTTTTTTTATGATAAGATATACAAGAACATAATTTATTATATAAATTAAAATATATATAATAATTATAATTATATAAATACAATATTATATAATGTTGACAACAGTCATTACTTTTATTGCTCGTTTATTTTTATTTTTTATTTATATCATTTTTTTTATACATTTTTTTTTGTTTCTTGGATTTTCACATCAGCAGACGTCTCTTTAGAATCTTGTTTTTGTTTTATTTGCCAAGAAATGTGAGATTACAGAGGGATGTTTGTATTTTGTTCAATTTTGTGATTATTACTTAATATATTTACATTTTTAATGATAAAATTGCACATATATTACTGTTGATATTATTAGGAAATAGATTTATTTTCTTTATTAATAAGTTAACAGACTTTGAGCATTTATTTGTATTATTAGGTGAGATAAATAAATAAATATTTATTATTTATTTATTATTAGGTAATATAAATTTGGATGTTTATATATTATAGAGTATTTTTTAACAATTATTTGTTATTAGAATTATTTAATTCATTATTAGGAAAGAGTGGATTTTTAAAACTATTATTAGATGACTGAGTAATTTCCTTTATTGTAACTGATTTTATGTTAACGCTAAATATGACGTAATAGTCCATGTTTTGGAGAAATCTGGGATTTCCCTGTAGCAAGAAACCAGGAAATATTGTGTAACTTGTATTTAATTTAATTTAATTTCATTTCATTTCATTTCATTTCATTTAATTTTTTTTATATTTTTACATGACTAAAAATAAATACTAAAAAAAAAAAATTAAGAATGTAAATAAAAAATATGTATCCTGTATGATACAGAAAGAGAGGAAACTTATTTAATATATAAATTGTATAAATATATCAATTTCAGATTTAAGAATATTTTTTTCTTACCAGCTCCTCGTCCTCTTTGGCCTTCTTACAGAGCAGCTGCAGACGGGACAGTCGGTTACACGCCCACACCAAGTTATAGGACATCTGAAAGACAAGATCAACAAGACCAGGGTCAGTGGAAATGGTCTCAGAGTCGCTCAGGGTCTAAAAGGGTCTAAAAAATTGTTAGATAAAATATTTGAAATGTGTGACCAGCTCAGTCACACTGTGTCTCTCAACCATGTGCTTGTAATATTTATGTTCACAGGCAGATGGCAGTGTGATACCAGTTTACACACACACACACACACACACACACACACACACACACCTTCCACTTTCTCCTGGCGTTGAACTTCTTAAAGTTCTTCATGTTGATGGATGAGCGACTCCTGTTAGCTGCCTGCTTACGAGTCAGAGGCTGAGAGAGAGAGAGAGAGAGAGAGAGAGAGAGCAATACGAATAGAAAGAAAGAGTACAGAAAGAGATATATACAGAGAGAGAGAAAGATAGAAGGAAAGAAAAAGAGAGAGAGATAGAGGAAAAGAGAGAATGAGGGTGATAGAGAGATGAATAAAAAAAGAGTGCAAGAAATAAATAGATAGATAGATAGATAGATAGATAGATAGATAGATAGATAGATAGATAGATAGATAGATAGATAGATAGATAGAGAGAGAGAGATGAACAGAAAGAAATTACAAGAAAGAAATATATACAGAGAAAGAGAAAGAGAGAGAGAGAGAGAGAGAGAGAGAGAGAGAGATGAACAGAAAGAAATTACAAGAAAGAAATATATACAGAGAAAGAGAAAGATAGAGGGAAAGAGAGAGAGAGAGATGAACAGAAAGAAATTACAAGAAAGAAATATGGACAGAGAGAGAGAAAGATAAAGGGAGAGAGAGAGAGAGAGAGAGAGAGAGAGAGAGAGAGAGAGAGAGAGAGAGAGAGAGATGAATAGAAAGAAAGGACAGAATATAGATATAGAAAGAAAAAGAAAGAAAGAAAGAAAGAAAGAAAGAAAGAAAGAAAGAAAGACAGACAGACAGACAGACAGAGAGATAGATAGATAGATAGATAGATAGATAGATAGATAGATAGAAGGAAAGAGTGCAGAAAGAGATACAGAAAAAGAGAGAGAAAGACAGAGGGAGAGAGAAAGAGTGAGAGATAAATAGAAAGCAAGAGTGCAGAAAGAAATATAGAGAGAGGGAATGATGGAGAGAAATAAATACAGAGAGAGAGAGAGAGAGAGAGTTAGAGAGAGAGAGAGAGAGAGAGAGAACAAAAGCGTGAGTATAATAATCTATATAATACAATCCTTCTGACCAATCAGATTGAAGAACACACCAGCAGCTGTGTGACAGAAGAACGATATTCACTGGACTGATATAATGATTATTTTCACTTCATCGCTCCCATTTAGTGACCCAACACTTTCTGGACTTTCTGGGCAACAATGAAATCTAACGATGAGGATTTCCACGAGGTTTTTGACTCTCCGTCAAGACGCCGCTTTCGCAACGTCGTTTCAGAGCGCCACACGAAACTGTCGCAGCTCATTGTGCCTTCGCAGTTTCAGCTTTTGTAATAAAAGTCAATTGCGTAAGTCTTGAGTCGATCATTTCCTGAGAAGCCAGATGAATCGGTGTGATAAAGTGGAGGCATGAGAGAGAGAACGAAGGAACAGAGAAACATTCGCTTCCAGACACTGATGAAATGATATACGTCATTTACCCTACTGTAAAAGAGAACAATTACATGGTACATACTCGTACCTTGATCCAGGGGTGCAGTAAACATTCCTCAGCTGTCATTCTCTCACTGCGTGGAAACAAACACAAGGTTATGACGGCATTTCCTCACGAGAAACCCCACTCTTCTTCCCCACATTCTCCTCTTCGGGATCTTACCTCTGATCCTTCACGAGCAGCTTCTCGATAAAATCCTTGGCGATGTCACTCGTTTGGCTGAAGTAATGCTCGTCGAAGTCGTACTTCATTTCCACGATGTTCCGTAGTGTCTCCCCGTCCGTCTCTCCTTGGAAAGGCGATATACCGCCCAGTCTGAACCCGAAGAAAATAAAAGTTAAATGGTTTGTCTTTCTTAGTGCCAGTTGTTAAAGGAGAATTTAAACAGGAATGGAAAAAAAACCCCAATGCCAACTTTTTATTATGAAGACAAACACTCTGCTCTGTTCCTGCTCTGTTTCAGGGCCAGAAATGATTTTAAACTCCCTCATGACTCCCTGCACACGACTATTAAATATTTTATTATGAATATATAGTGGTACATTTTTATGGACTATAAAGAAAGAAAGAAAGAAAGAAAGAAAGGAAGGAAAAAAGAAAGAAAGTAAAGAAGCAAGGTAACAAGGAAGGAAGGAAGGAAGGAAGGAAGGAAAAAAGAAAGAAAGAAGGAAAGAAAAGAAGGAAGGAATGAAGGAAAAAAGAAAGAAAAGGAGGGAGGAAGGAAGGAAGCAAGGAAGAAAGAAAGAAAGAAAGAAAGAAAGGAAAAAAGAAAGAAAGTAAGGAAGCAAGGTAACAAGGAAGGAAGGAAGGAAGGAAGGAAGGAAGGAAGGAAGGAAGGAAAAAAGAAAGAAAGTAAGGAAGCAAGGTAACAAGGTAACAAGGAAGGAAGGAAGGAAGGAAGGAAAAAAGAAAGAAAGTAAGGAAGCAAGGTAACAAGGAAGGAAGGAAGGAAGGAAGGAAGGAAGGAAGGAAGGAAGGAAGGAAGGAAGGAAAAAAGAAAGAAAAGGAGGGAGGAAGGAAGGAAGGAAGCAAGGAAGGAAGGAAAAAGCAAAGAAAGAAACAAGGAAAAAATATATAAAGAAAGAAAGAAAGAAGGAAGGAAGGAAGGAAGGAAGGAAGGAAGGAAGGAAGGAAGGAAGGAAGGAAGAAAAAAGCAAAGGAAGAAAGAAAGAAAGAATGAAGGAAGGAATTGAAAGAGAGAGAGAAAAAGAAAGAAAGAAAGAAAGAAAGAAAGAAAGAAAGAAAGAAAGAAAGAAATGCTAGTGAAAAATCCATAAATCCATGAAGAAATGAAAGAATAAAGTAAATAAGTAAATAAATAAATGTGAGAGAGAGAGAGAGAGAGAGAGAGAGAGAGAGAGAGTCGGTGTGCAGAAATATTATTATTATTAAAAATTAAATAAACACTGAAGTATTTAAAGGAGTAAAAGTCCTGATCTGAGCCGTACACACTGACAGAAAATACATTCAACCTCATCATTCTGAGCCTTAAACAAAACAATAACATCCAAGTACACTTATAACAAAGAACTTACAGTATGTAGGTTATAACACCAATACTCCTGTAAAACACACACACACACACACACACACACACACACACACACACACACGCTGATGAGAAACGACAGCAGAAAACCCTTTCCTACAGGAAACACTGTGTGTCTCATAAAGCTGTGTGCTGCTTACCACATGTCAGTGGCTATGCTCAGCGGCTCGTAGTTTATCACCTCAGGAGCTGTGAGAACGAAAGAAAAAACGAGTGATGAGAAAAAAACAACAGACAGCGGTTAGAGGAAGACACAGAAACACAAAGACACTTAAACCAGTGGAGGGATAAGAAGAAACGAGGCAGCTCTTCCACAAAAGCACCCTTTAATCATCTGATTTCATTTTCCATTTCAATTGAGAGTAATTACAGAGCTGTCAGTGCCGCAGTGATCCGCTGTCACAACTTCATAATCAGAGCTGCAACTGTCACGTCACATCACGTCAGGTCACGTCACATAACATCATGTCACGTCACGTCAGGTCACGCCACATCACATCATATCACGTCACGTCAGGTCACGTCACGCCACATCACATCACGTCACATCACATCACATCACGTCATGTCACATGACATCATGTCACGTCACGTCACGTCAGGTCACGCCACATCACATCACGTCACGTCAGGTTACGTCACGCCACATCACGTCACATCACATCACATCACGTCACGCCAGGTCACGTCACGCCACATCACGTCACGCCACATCACATCACGTCACATCACGTCACGTCACGTCACGTCACGTCACGTCACATAACATCATGTCACGTCAGGTCACGCCACATCACATCACATCACGTCACGTCAGGTCACGTCACGCCACATCACATCACGTCACGTCACATAACATCACGTCACGTCACATCACGTCACATAACATCATGTCACGCCACGTCAAGTCACATAACGTCAAGTCACATCACAATAACATCACATCACGTCACGTCACATCGTAGCAGTGGGACAGATCCTGAACATCGAGGTGTAACATCACAGAAAATGTCACAGTGTCCAAAATATGATCAAAGTTTATAAGAAGCAGCCAGCGTACAAATCCCAGTTTGAGGTGTTACTATGGAAACGATAAGGTACAGTATGAGAGCAAGCTATGAGAGAAAGAAAGAAAGAAAGAAAGAAAGAAAGAAAGAAAGAAAGAAAGAAAGAAAGAAAGAAAGAAAGAAAGAAAGAAAGAGGAAAAAAGAGGGAGAAGCAAAGAGAGAATTGAAGAAGGAAATAAGGAAAGAATTAAGTACGTAAATAAATAAATAAACACGGATGTAAATAAATAAATAAATAAATAAATAAATATGGACGCAAGTATGTAAAAAAAATAAATAAATATAAATAAATAAATAAGTATGGATGTAAGTAAGTATGTAAACAAACAAACAAACAAACAAATAAATACGGATATAAATAAATAAATAATTAAATACAGATATAATTAAGTATGTAAATAAATAAATAAATAAATAAATAAATAAATAAATAAATAAATAAATAAATATGGATGCAAGTAAGTATGTAAATAAAATAATGATGTAAGTGAACATGTAAATGTGTGAGTAAGTAAATAACAGTAAATAAGAAGAGGCTTGTTTCTATAAAACAGTCAGGTCTGCTGTTCCAGCTGCTGCAGGATTAGAGGAATTAAACACCTTTACTCTCTACATGAAGACAGCGTGTGACCTGTAAGTGTTGTAGGTGATTTGGGACACACACTTTTCCCACTGTCCTGAGTCCTGAGCGGTCAGTGTTGCAGTCTGATGATGAGGACAGAAGCACAGACCGTACATGCGTGCCGCCTGTCAGCTCTCGACTTGTGATGGAGTGCGACTTTTCACACGAGTCGTGACGTGAGGCAGCCATGAGTCAGCTGTCACAATGATCTCCTGCTCCCGTGTGTCACCGAAAATCTGAGCAGGAACTCAGTGCTTTGAAAGCCATAGCTTGAGTATCGCTATTACAGCTGTTTTTCACTCGCTGTACACAAAAGGGTGTGGCTGCTGTTCCAGCTGTTGCAGCATCACATGTGTAGTTCCTCAGAAATGATCGCTACTCCTCTACGTAATGCAACGCCAATGTAAATAACGGAGGCAGTACATCACCATGTCCGCTATTCCCTAAACAAACA